>NC_139710.1:21061042-21223542 GCF_964188405.1 Protomyctophum parallelum | reverse complement strand
GCGCTGCCTTCTCCTGCCTTGCCCATGGAGCTGACGGGGAGGCCGCCCATGGAGCTGACGGCCATGGTGGCGGCATAGCCAGTGGCAACCCCATTGGGCAGGCCGGCTAGATGGGGGAAAAAGACAGACAGTTCTTGATGTCAGAGACTGCAGGGCTGGGCGATACGTCGGCAAATCAGTGTCACGATTATTGTCTCGATTACAATTACTTTTACAAAGTTAAAGTATCAGATCTATGAGCTCACAACACGTTGTGATGTGACGCGTTGTGAGCTTGTTGATCAGCTATTCTTAGACGCCATTGTAAAGTATAATACACAATTGAGTGTGTTATTGCTCGATTATAAAACATATATTTTTTTTTTTTCTTTGTGTCGATTTGTTGATGTATAAGAAAAAATAAGAAAAATGTAGGGTATACATAAAAAACGACAGTACTTCGCTATTATTCGATGAATCTACATGAGCAACATTAATTGATTCTCAATTAGTCTCTTAGTTTATTTATTAGGTTATTGCTCAGCTCTATTTTGGAGCCATGGTTGAAACGAGCAATGGAGAGATCAGATAACTGAACCATATTCACACAACCATTTAGCTCTTACATCATGTCATATTAGCTCAATAGCTTTGTTAGCATTGCAAGGTGGGAGATTGTTGGATTTATTAAACACATTATATGGTAGAGATAAGCCAAATATGGTTCCCATCAGAATAATGATGATGTTATTGATATTTGACAACATGCCAGCTGAACACAACACTTTACCACCACACTCCCAGGGTACCAATATGGAATCCTATCCACTTAAGCCCATTTAATGTGACACAATGTGAGCTTGTAGATCTGCTATTTTCCCATTGTTTGACATACCCAAAATAGGGACTGAAAGTGTTTAACCTACAAAAGAATATAATGGAAAAACATTGTGCTCAGTACAACACAGTGCACTTATGTGGTGAGAAAAAAATATGTGGGCAAAAACAATCTCACATATAGCCAACAAATCTTTTTTTTTTCTTGGATACTCCTCAAACTCATTAATGTGATAAATGATTATTGCCTGTGGCTTCAGAATAGGTACACAGTACAGCAATATATGGAAAATAAAAAGGTTTACACATGACAGGCAAATAAAAGGGAGAAAAGAAATACTATTGCTAAACAGATAAACCAGCAGAGTAAAAAACAATACATCACCGCTCCCAAAATGAATGGCCCATTCTGTAGGCGTTGTATTACTCGGGACTCTGACCTACGCTATAAACGTATTCTTGCCAAAGCATATAATTTACAGCAAATTGAATCACCCAGCATTTTTTGTATTTAAAGAAAGGAAGACAATAAACACAAAAGTCGAGGCGTTAGCTCTTTTGCAGTAAACACACAGGAGCTGGCCTGTGTGCACCCAGCCATTTTAGCACACAATGTCCCTCTACTGCATGAAAGGGATAATAACAGCATGTTGCTGGCAGCTATTAAGCAAGTCAACTTGCATCTATTCTGCAATGCCATTCTTGAGGGCAGAAATCTTTACTTTCCAATAAATGCAAAACATTTTCACTACACCTTTTAAATCCTAGATTTTCTTTTCTTTCCCCTTGATTCAGCTTCACCTATAATTTCAAACTCCTGATAACTTCAATCTTGTATACTTCCCCCAGGCTATATACTGTACTGCGCCCCCCCCCCCCCCCCCCTTTTCCCCTCTATATAAGCTCACAACACGTCACGTTAGGAATGCCAGATGATTCATGCTTTAGCATTGTAGACAATAACCAGCTCAGTGGCCTTGTGGTTTGAGTGTCCACCCTGGGACTGGGAGGTCAGGGTTCGATCCTCGGCCGGGGTCATACCAAAGACTCTGAAAAATGGGACCCAGTGCCTCCCTGCTTGGCACTCAGCAGCAAGGGTTGGATTGTCCCTGCGACATGCTAGCGTCATGTTCACGGGGTGCATTCACGCTAAGGAAACAGGAGATAGGCTCCTGCCCCAAAGGGCCTCATGGCTCGGCAAGGCTTACATACTGTAGACAATATTCTCTATGGTGCATTGGTACAGTGTCATGATGAGATCACAGGCTGAAGTCTTCATTCTCTTTGGGAGTGAGCAGTTCATGTTCTCGGAAATTGTCCTGTTCTGCTACTGACCATTACTTTAAGTAATGGAAAGTAGATAATGGTGTAATACAGAACTGAATGGTCCATGCACCTTTCAGAAGCAGGGCTGCATTACACTATGCCTACAGTATATTCAACATGAAATACCTAATGCAATGCTCTGTACTAGTACTACACAGAACAAAAGCTTAAAAAGTTGAAATGAATCCAACCATTGCAACCTTACTGCAATCTCTCATCAAAGACAACCTGTGTAAGCAAAGCTATTCACAGTCCATGTTATCTTGTACACGCAACTGAATAACAATACAGTATAATGATGATAAATTCAATGTCCTAGTCAAACAGATCTGAATTTCTCACCACCACAATACAACTTTGGTGTGGCCAAACCTAAGTGAAGTCAACTTGAGATGAATACGTTTCCTTCCCTGCCTATTAGAACTTCTTGGGCCTCACTCAAGCTGGCATGGCCAGTGCCCTGCACCTCCCTCTCTCTCTACTACTCCTCCTCAAAGAGACTGGCTGGGAGCAAGAGGAGGGGTGGAGAAAAAAAAAAAAAAAAAAGAGTAATTTTTCTCCTCATTAACTTCCTGATTGGTTTCGGACTCCGATTTCTGCCCGTCTGCAGTTTGTCACCCATTCCAAACTGGTGCTCCAATCGTTAATACTAATGTTTGTGTAGCTAACTGCACCCAGCTCTTTTTTTCCCAGCAGTCTACTAGCCCATTTTGGGCGGGAAGCCCTTTTGGTGTTAGCATTATGTTATGCTTTAGCTATTGAAAAATAGCAGATCTACAAGCTCATAGCGCGCCACCGAGTGGCGCGCTACGAGCTTGTAGGTCTGCTATTTTTGAAAACGACTGACATAGAAACATAGCTTTTTCAGAAAACTGTCATTTTCAAACAGACATTTTTAGAATCTGATCTCAGGTCAAAGATGGGCTAGTGCAGCAATAACGCTGTGAGGGTGGGGGGGGGGGGGGGGGAAGACTAGAAGGGGCAGCGGTTGTGAATTAGCCTGTTCAATGTTAATTCCCCCGTGTTCATCAGGGGGGTAAATCTATGGCGTAATTAAAGGTGAACGTGACCGGATGTGTTGTTTTCACAGGCGATAGTTAAATCACGAGAGCACGCCGCGATCCACGCGCCGTGTGTCAGGCCTTGGTTACGTATGGTTGTACACTGATCTTTTTAGTTTAATACAGATTGATGTCGGTGCACTCAAGTATCAGAGAAATACCTTGTTCTCAATTAGGCCTTCTGCGCTAGTAAATTATGAGACCATTCCACTCATTTATACCCCATGCATTCCCTCGGAGCCAATTGAGCTTATCTATGGAACCATAACGTGAAGCATAGTTTGGGCCTATTTTCCGCCGATCAAAGCTGTAAATACTGTACTTCGGTGTATGCTCCAAAGGTATTAAGACAATCTAGGCAGCCTAGGTAAGATGAATTTAAAGCCCCGAAAGTGTTAATAGTCTCTAACTACCGGCATACTATAATCTAAGCTAAATCGATTAGTACGAGAAACTGTTGGACTCAGGACTTTGAGCAGGGAGGCACCGTTTGCACTTTTGATACTGTGAAGGTTCACTGCATTGGTATTTGATTCAAAATGCACATACTAGTCATTTTCATAATTACCCAGAATTTGTCAAGTTAATGCCGCCTAGAGACAATCATTTAGAAAAAAAGGTTCACAAATATTTTCATGTCAAGGATGCAAAAAATATATATATACCATTGTACAGTATTTCGCTGCGGATCACTTTCTGTACTGAAGATTGTACCAGGGACGCCCAAGATGTGTGTTGTTAAACATTTAAAAAAATGTCAAAACTTTTAAATAGCCTAAATGTAAAATAGGATTAAAGGGATTAAGCCTGGAACTCATGGACCCCTGGGAGTCCCCAGACCCTACTTTGAGAAACACTGCTTTAGACTGCTAATACAGCTCTTTATCCTATTCCTACGTCCTTCACTGTATACCCAGCCTTCAAATAACTCCCCCTGGAGATCAGACTAAAACGTGTTGGTGTCCCTCAAGTCTAAAACAACTGTGTAACAAGAGAGGCTTTACTCAGTGATGTTTGAGGGGAACGTTCTCCCATAAATGAACTTTTGCCCTTTTTCTCCAGTTTCTCTGCGCACTATATAAGATTTCCAAACTATTAAACTGTCTTTGTGCAGAATAACAAAAGGAAGCTTTTTAACACCCCCCCCCCCTCACCCCATCCTGTTAAGAAAGGGAGGGAAGGAGGGAGTGAATGAAGGCTCAATCATTTCTGCCGTTGCCAAAGAAGGGGAACAAAAGCCCAGATGTGAGGGGAGATGGTAATTCAGTCTGATCCAGTGTGGATAAGCAGCTCTCGCTGTGGGTTTCATACTCGACACTCATCCACCATACACAAGGGTCATGAGGGTAGATAACGCACTTAAGTAAACACACACACACACATGCGTTATTCTGCACTGTTGCAGAACGCAAGCGTCCCTATTCTGGGCATGTCGGAATAGGCGGAAATAGAGACGAACATCTGGCGAAAATACGCAAACTCTCGCTGAAAATAGCAGATCTACGAACAAGCTCAAAGATTGTGCATTATTGCAATTAACTATGTACAGTAGGGTTAGGTCCTTTATCATCATCAGCATCATCATCCCCTGAGGAACGACCCTCATTTACAGTGGCACGAGTTACCACAGTAATATATTTTTGCAAGTTATGCAACAGAAAGCACAGTTATCATTAATAAGAAGTGACAAAAATAGAATATATAAAATAGGCATGATGAAATAAGATCATGATGAAATGACGTTATAATCATAATATAACAAAAACTGAAATGTATCTTAAAAAAATAAAACAATTAACTTTTCTTCCACATTTCAATGCCACCCAGAAGCACTTAGTGGAGGTTATCATCACATAAGTAAAAATTCAATCCTTCGAATGAAGAGTTGCCTGTCATATGACAAGGTTGGCCTGAGATTAAATAGTGCCCATTAAAACGATACGAGCGGTGTCTAAAAAAAAGAAAACCTGGCCCTGGCCCATTTGAAGGACTGGGGAGGGGTACAGGACCTGACTACGGATGACCCTCGCCAAGATGGACGTTCCTTTCTCTAGGGACGACATGGGCGTCTGGCTCATCATTAGGCCCGTGGCAGGACTTAATGGCCCAGAAAACTCTGTCAAAGAGCAGACAGGCAGGCAGGCTTTAAACAGGCCATGCCTGAAGAGAGGTGGAACAGTTGGAAGACCCATGTCACTGAAGAGGGAAATACACTGGTTTATGTGGTTCTCAAAACATTTTCATGTCAAAGGGAACTCTCCCCCAAATTGATTAGAATGTTGTGCCAGGAATATTTATAGGAATGTTTCAAGATAAAAAAAATAGCAGATCAAACGCTCACAAAGATTTGCACCACGTTGCAATGTGATCTTGTAGATCGAGTATATTGTATTGTAAGTATATTGACCCCCTGGAACCCCCTCAAGGACCCCTGGTAGACGCTACTTTGAGAACCACGTACTGCTCTAGTCCATGTGAATATCAGGCATGTCCCAAAATGCTGGACATGCCATGGCAGCACCTTTGTTAATTAAACAACTTCTGCAATGGTTCAATCTTAATGCTTACCGTTTACCATTAGGGCAAAACTTTAAGAATAAGCATATTTCTCAAAGCATATACTGTACTGCTACTGCAATGTATAAGTGACAACATATTGCTCATACTTGTAAATCGGCTAGTTTCGTCATGTGAAAATCAGTCACGGCCCGCCAAAAATACATTCTAGCCGACTAAATCAACTGCAGATTAAAATCTTCTATTTAGACAACTAAAATAAAACCAGACCTAAAAGTAAAACATTTCAGGTCACTAAAATATGACTACAACTTAATCGAATTTTATTCAAAAGGAACGAAATAAAAAATCAACACTGTAAGAGATGCAATCTTACAAATGGCTGTCAAGTGTGCCCCATTATTGGTGCATTCTAAAAGTGTGGAGAGACTAGAGCAGGGCCAGCGCCGGGTGACAGAAGGCATCAGTGCTAGGGTCAAAGGCTAATTAAGCAGAGAGGAACCTCTGCTCCTGCATTGTTAACCAATCTGTCCCAGGTGGATATGACTGCCGGAGAGGCGTGACACAGCCCTCGTCCCTATGCTAAATCTCCATTTCGGCTACTGTGCCCCATCAACTCGCAAAATGGCCTGTCACTCCATCGTTGGGTCTTTGGATGTGATCCGCTGAGAAGTTATGGATATACAATAATGAACCGAGGCTGTGGATCAATGTTTGTGGGATTTTTCTATCATTACGTTTTAAACAAGAGATTCATTGGGAGGCGACGGGGTGAGAAAAATGCCAAAGCAAAGGACACATGTAGAGTGAAATATATGGCTATAGCAGCGAGGACAACCCTCGCAGGTGATAGAAGTACTACATGTATTTATAAAAGGTTTGCTTGACTGTTTCCAGGAACCGCCATCATCAGCACCATTTGTCAATGCCCACAGATAATTCAACTGGACTCCATTGTTGCTTGAAACAACGCAAGCGAAGCAACTGCAACACCTTAATTAGATGGGACTTTATAGCTTAAGTGAAGCATATCACATAACAGTTATCCTATACACAGCATTTGTAATCTGCAAGTAAACAATGACTGAAGGATTGAAACACGGCTTGATATGACGTTACTTTCAAGTTAGTTCTTCTTCATATTAACCAACTGTCTTTGCTTACATGCAGGTTTCAATTACTTTCATTCTAAAGTTGGATAACCGGGACATAATATGAGACAGCAAAGTAAAATACTGTACCATGGGAGCTTGAGTTGAGTTTGACAGGAGATACATGGTTTATACTGCTTATCAAGTGGAATATTATACTAATGCCTCATGTACATGGACTAATAAGCAGCATAATTTAAAATGTGGTTGTTAGATTCTTAATTTCTTTCCATTTCCTCTCCGTTCAAAGCATCCGTGTCTCTCAAGAGAGAGAGAGAGAGAGAGAGAGAGAGAGAGAGAGCGCAGAGCGGAGACATAAACTACACAGCCCTGGCCATTTAATGTCTCCACAGCCCCAGGCTGGTGTTAATGGTGATGTTGTACAACACATTACAACAGTGTTTGTGCCCCGAGCGGACAATTATACTAGTATTTAGCCCATCCAGAGAGCCAGAGGCTAGGCAGGCACTTAGCACAACAGCAGTGCGGAGAAAGAGGGAGATGTCTTCTTCAGGGCATTTGGCAGGCGTTGATTCAATTAGCAGCTGATTGAGTGAAGCCCTCCGAGGCCTGCAGGAGTCCAACCAGAGCCGTTCTTACTTACAGTCCTCCATGCAAGCCTTAGGGGGGCATTCATCGTTTAACGAACCAAACCTAAAATGTTGCACGTGAAAAAGAAATTACTTTGTTGACAAATGTATTCTGTATGGACGGTTATGATTTGAAATGACACGTGGCTAGCAATGGCTAGGGCAACCAAGCTTGATACGAATGAAAGGAGACGGAAGTTACTGTAATGTTACTTTTAGCCATATACTGTTTGAAGAAAAGCTTTGAATTGAATTTAGAAATTTGCACATAAAATTAACTTCCACTTGACAAAAAAAATTCTATGCTGCCTCTGTTATCTTACAGGAACGGGAAGTGTAGGACGCACATGCAAGACTCAAAACTCAAACATGAGATATGAGGAACACTATTAAACAAAGACTTTACTTGACAAAATAACAGTTAACACAAGGACACCGTGTAAACTGTAAACATACACACATATCAGCAGGGCAAAAACAAACATAAAGGGCATAACTGACACGGAAGGGGAACAAAATGGCAGGGACAGAGGCCATGTTTGTGCCAGTTATCAATGCGTAACACACCAACACTACAGGTTGGCATAGGGAAACCCTGGGGCAAATAACACTACAGGTTGGCATAGGGAAACCCTGGGGCAAATAAGGCACTACAGGTTGGCATAGGGAAACCCTGGGGCAAATAACACTACAGGTTGGCATAGGGAAACCCTGGGGCAAATAAGGCACTACAGGTTGGCATAGGGAAACCCTGGGGCAAATAAGGCACTACAGGTTGGCATAGGGAAACCCTGGGGCAAATAAGGCACTACAGGTTGGCATAGGGAAACCCTGGGGCAAATAAGGCAAATACTATGTGCTAATCACGACACAGAGCACATCCTGTTGATGGCCTTTATGACACTCCTCAAATTCTTCATTGTCTCCCTTCACTCTAGTCGTTCCCAAAAGGTGTGCTGTGAGACTTAGGTGTGTCTTAGGATTTTGTGATGTGACAACCACACACTATTATTACTGTATATATAACAATATAGCCTACTGTATTCACAAAGAAAACGTACGGAATTATTTTGTTATTTGACAACATCAATAATTTGTGTACAGTCATTTCCCAATACAGACTACAATACATGTCTATATTTCATGTTTTGTTTATTTAAATAGTGAAAATAGTTCATCTACAAGCTCACACCACATGACACATTGAGAGCTTGTAGATCTACTATTTCCGGTAAGAATAACACTGACAAATGACAATGAGCGAAATGGCATTAAGGTAACGTGGGGCGAACTAATGCAATATTAGAGGAGAGTAGACCGTATGTTAAACAAACGCCCATAAAAAGCACTTGAGGTGCCATAGCTAAACCACATAGACAATCAATTCTCTTACTGCCATGGTACAGTAGTTGGGATGACTGCACCACACTAGACAGTAAGACAACAGCCATCGCTTTAGTCTGCTGAGGCAGTAAAGTGACACAAGAGTGCAGCCAGTGGTGTAGCGGTGAGTGATGCTCTCTGAGGGAATGAACTCTGTCAGTTACATGACAATGAAACAGCACTTCCTCCGCGAGTGCTCACTGCTCGTTTTGGATTCCGTAGCAAAGCGGGGGACATGGGGTGGTGCGTTTCGTCAACTCCGGCTTTAGCGTGGCCGCAGGCGAGCAAGTGTGTGTGTGAGTTGCCGTGTGCAAATAGCAAGTTTTAAGTAATTTGATCTGAAGCGAGGCAAGGCCCATTTTACATGGGGAAACAAAGAAACCTATCAACACCGATCTCTCCATCGTTTGTCTGAGAAGGTGGAGAAGCTGGAACGGCAGAGTTTATACGCAGTAACTCATTTTGTTGTACAGTACGGTATGGATTGAACCGGGGAAAATCAATAGAATATCATCTCGAAAGATAGTAATGGATTTCTAACTTAATGGGCTCACACAGGTCCATCGATTAGCAGGATTAACATCTGCAATACCTCAACACTCTGATTTGCATTTAAATTACCGTGTGCACAGTGCTGACACCAATATAACAAAACAGACAAAATGTATGGGCGCCACGTGCGCGCCAGGGACTGTATAAATCTCGCCCGCTCACCGCAAAAGCGAAACAAACACATAATGATCAGGGCTTTGCCGCAGTGCCAGACGGCTTACAAAACTTTTGAAATTGGAAAAAGTTTTCAGCAAAGGGGGGGGGGGGGGGGGGGGGGAGAAAAAAAAAAGACAACAGACTCCAGCCAAAAGCTGTCTCCAGTGAGACTGAAATAGCTATAACTCAAGTATTGGGAGGGGGGGGGGGGCAGTTCATCTGAGCATCTCCAGGGTAGCTCCTAGCAGGGTGTCTGTGGAGGCACAGGGAGGTGGGTATGGGGGGGTGTTAGTGTTTGTAGTGTGAGGTGAGGTGTTGGGCGGGCGGGCGGGTGGATGGGGTGGGTGGGTGGTGGGTGGGCGTGGCGGGGGCGGTGTTTGATGGACTGCGGTGTCACCTCCCGCGCCGCGATTTACGGCGCCGGTGCTGCTGACGAGCGCGGGGCAGTAAACAGGCGCGCGGGGGGGGCGTATTTCACAGGGGGCTGGCTTTTATGAAGAACACCGGGACGGCTCTCCCCGCGGCTCCGCCCGGCCCGGCCCGTGACGGATGGAGAAAGACGCATGACAAGCTTCATCATTGTTTGTAAATCTTAACTGTTCCCGCTCACTAACTCCAGAAGGCAATTTTGCGGAGACAGCGCGGGGGGCCTGGGGGGACGTGGGGGGGGGGAGCGGGCGGTTGGTTCGGGGGAGAGGAGGCGAGGGGGTGCAGAAAGGACAGCGTGGCACTCCTGAAGGTTATTTGGATCTCTGTATTTGGCCAACTGATTAGCCCTATCCCGGGCTGTAGATAAATTTCACGGCGCGCTGTTTGGCAGCCAGAGAGAGAGAGCGAGAGAGAGAGAGAGAGGGGGAGCGAGGGAGGGCAGCTCGGAGCTCACAGCACCCGTGCTCCCCGGCGGCCTGATGTGGAGGTGCACCTCACTTTCACCCATGGCACTGGCCGCTATAGAGAGGAGAACGTTTGTTGTGCGCCTTGGAGTCGCAAACTGAAGTTAATGTCTCCGTGGAGGCGGTGATGTAGTCCACTGAGGTCAGATTCTAAAAAATGTCTTCTACATCCTGACAGTTTTCATTCTGACCTCAGATCAGATTCTAAAAATGTCTTCTACGTCAGTCGTTCTTCGATTTTTCAAAAATAGCAGATCTACAAGCTCGGGATCACGGGATCCACATCTGAAAAGATTTTGTGCCCGGGACCCCCATAAGAAAGACTTTGTGCCGTTACAATTGTCAAAAAACTAGAACTACTGAGTCATAGTCAACGGAGAAGTGCAACTTGTAAAAAAGAAAAGAAAAGAAAAGAAAAATCACACTTGTGTGAAGTGAGGGGCGCTCTTATCATCATACATCACATTCCGTGCTCAGCCAATCAAATAATCGCTATGGGGTACACACATTGCTCAGCCAATCAAACGGTATTTCCAGGCGGAATGTCTATGGATATCTACACAATATAAAACAAGGTGCTATGGCTAGTTTGTCAATATCTGGATATTTAGAACATAATACATTTCTAATAGTGTCCTGTTGTTCCATAAATAAGATTAACTAATGACCTTGAGAAAATATAAAATCCCATGACTCGTGAGAAGGAATTGTTGTAAATATCAAAAAGTAGAAATAGCTTCATTCCAATTGATAAAAATGTAATTTTGTTACACATAACTGCTACATGAGTTGCTATAGTGTGTTTCGGCCAAAACCTTAATCATCAGAGCATGAATTGGCATTAGCGAGTTGGGAACTGAAAGTACTGGCATAGTGTCTGGGTGTTGACAGAAGGGCCGCTTGTGGCTGCTGTGACGAGGGGGGGAGGTCGGTGCTAGCAAGCAGATATTACCGGAAAAGTAAGTAAGTAAGTCCCCCCGCAAAAACAATGACAGTCGACAAAAAAAGAATGAAGATAAAATAAAAACTCCTGATAAACTGGGCAGAGGAGTGTGAAGGAACTGTACTGGCACAGTGGGTGGGTGCTGACAGGAGGAGTGCTTGTGACGAAGGTGCAGGGGGCTCAGTGGCAGATAATATGGATACATTAAGTCCCAAGAAAAAAAACAATAAGAAAGGAGAAAATAAAGCGTGTGAAACCATGTTGTCATCGTCAAACCTGGAATTATCCTTCCACAAACCCTTGTACCTAGAGGCTACTGAAACCAAAGAATGGCATTCATCTATCAGACTTCTCAGAGGCGTGCTTGCTGACCCCGTGAGCCAATGGTTGAGACCTGACCGATAACACGACTGGACTGAATTTAAACTTCATGACACACAGAACCAAGACAATACTGTACATACCACGACATACTGTGTGTGTGTGTGTGTGTGTGTGTGTGTATGTAGGCCAATGTGAAGAAATACAGAGCAGTGCATTAAAGTCATCTATGTGTGGAGCTGATACCACCAAACACAGGAGGACCACCCTCTGAGACAGCGTTGTAATGGAGCATGTCAATACATGGCAGAAGGCTGACGAGGGACCCTCACCACAGCTGGACAGCTACTACTAACAAACAGCAGGGTGTCTGACTCTGAGCTACAAGCTCACAACGCGTTGCCATGGAACACATTGCGAGCGTGTAGACATTTTCACGGTTTATTAAAAGATATGCCTATAATCACATCCATAAAATAGGTACGTCAAGTAAAAGTGGTTAACCCACTGTCCTATCCCTATTTTATAGGGAGTTGCAAATACAAAGGTAGGAAATGGCTGGTAGTGCTTTTGGCAAGCTGCTCCTTAAACTCAGCTGGAGAAAGTAAGTTATACACATGCACAGGCAGGCAGGTGTGTGTGTGTGTGTGTGTGTGTGTGTGTGTGTGTGTGTGTGTGTGTGGACTGGAGTGCGGGTACAGGTACAGGTGATGAGATCAGATAGTGTCATTTAAGACTACCTCCCAAACTCTATGTGTGCAATGCATTGCTAAAACAATTTCTGGTCTATGCAAGCCATTAATCCCCTTCAACTCTCACACTGCATGAAGCTTGAGCTCCTGTAACCCAAAGGTTTGGTCCATCTTTTGTCCCTTTTTTCCTCACCAAATCAAATCATGCATTGTGTTTTACCATTGTGCCAAAGTCATGAAGCCAAGCTTTCATCAGACACATTTGATATGGAGCGGCCCACTCTGAATACGAAGCATCATAATTCATACTGTTTTTTAATGTTTTTAAATGAAGTGTTCTACTTGAAACTTGATATCCTATAGCAGCAAGGAAACACAAGGTCATTGTCTTAATGTCTTGGGGAACTTGAAAGACTGTTGAGGCATGGAAACAGTTGTGTATTGTTTTTATGTTGTGTGAAACTATTCTACCATTACTTGGATTTCTTGGCTCTCTTCTGGCAAAATGCATTTAAAAACAGAGTGACAGACAGACAGACAGACAGACACACAGACAGACAGACAGATAAATTGAGATAAAGCTACACGGTGTACAGCTATAATTGTAACACACACTCACATATGTTCGCTATCTCTCTTTAAGTCAGGATTAAATACAAGCAGCAGTCGTAAAAAAAATCTTTTCTTTTGACTTTTATTTATTTTTTATAAACTTTATGGTGCCCTTGACTTGAGTGCAGACCTCCCTTGGATGTACTCTGCTGCCACGCTCTTGACAAAGTCTGGATAAAACTTTATGGGGCCTGAGAAAGTGTGCGTGCGTGTGTGCGCATGTGTGTGTGTGTGTGTGTTACTCACAGCCTGCCTTATTCTCAGTGGAGTTGACGGGAGGCACGCTGACAGTAGCGCTCAGCCCCTGACTCAAGGCTGCAGTGTAGTAGGAATGCATGTAGTCATACATGCTATGATTGGGCAGCAGGCCATCACTGTTGGGCACCTGCTTCATACAGTATGCGCACGCGCGCACACACACACACACACACACACACACACACACACACACACACACACACACACACACACACACACACACACACACACACACACACACACACACACACACACACACACACACACACACACACACACACACACACACACACACACAGAGTAAAATGAAAGAAATGCACTTTTTCTGTTTCCTGTTCTACATCTCTCAATTGTGACTGTGACCTCTGACCCCTCTTGGGGGCAGTCAGTTTCTGTATATAATAAGACAGCCTCTTTGGCCACTTTCAACCTGGTGTCGCAAAATTTGAGCATGCCTTTATACGAAAGAAAAAAGATCAGCTCAAAATAGCCGATCTACAAGCTCACAACGGGTTGCGATAGATCGACACCGACATGCGACAAAGTAACTCAGGCGGTTATGTTTCCCAATGTGATGTATCCTTCACAGTGTGAGACTACTGTATGTCCTCCTCTTTATATAGCTAGACAAGTTAGGACAAAATGATCGATAAATATATAGTATTCTTTTCTTTTATTATTTTAATTGAAAAAGTAGTATAAGCAGTTGTTTCGCTTTACCCATGTTGCAAATGACAAAATGTATTCAATCACAACATAAAACTGCAGTCTATGTCAACAGTTGCAAGGGAAAGACATTGGGGAGAACTAAAGCAATGTGACTGGCGTGCAGAGGGTTTATTTGTAAAAATTACTCAAACCATAAAGTTTAGTTTTGCTTTCTTTTGCAGTGGTGAAACATTGAATGAGATATGTTTTCCGCTGGCCTCCCTTGTTTAAGCCATGCATTTCCTTTGGCCGACAAATACACAAATGCATATAGCTCCAGTCCACACACACACACCTCGTTTTCCAAGAGTATATCCATTGCAGTGAATTTGTCTTTAAAATCTGCCCAAGCGAGCACCTAATCTTTACTGGCTGCAGTTTAACAGCCTAATCTGACAGGAAAAAAATCGCCTGGGAGAGAGGAGAGAAGTAGCGGTTGAATTCACAGGCTGGTGGACTGATGGAAAAATGGATTGCAACAAGCAGCCCTTGGAAAACTTTAGAAGGAGCCGTCTCTGCAGCGAGGCAGCCTCCTCGCAGAGGGTTTTCAATTTCACTTTTATGGAATTTGATTTCTGTCAGCCTGTAATATGTCACCCCATATTGTCCACGCCATCAATTCCCCGACAGCTTTATAAACTGTTATTTAAGCTACACTCGGCTCTTGTATTGGGCCTTGACAAATACAATAGAGATTGGACGGGGATTTTGAAAATGCACCAAGCTTGCGTATTACAGGAACACATGCAAAAATTAATATTAGCATTGGCGGAAGCTGCCCGTCTAGGTTAAAACCCATTTTGGGCGGGAACCCCCTTTTGGTGTTAGCATTATGCTATGCTTTAGCTATTGAAAAATAGCAGATCTACAAGCTCATAGCGCGCCACCGAGTGGCGCGCTACGAGCTTGTAGGTCTGCTATTTTTCAGGTCTCAGGTCAAAATGGGTTAAGTCTCGTCATGCTTACCATCACAGGGTAACAAAATTACTCATTTACAGCATGTAGTCATATTGAAGTATGGGGGGGGGGGGGGAGGGGGGGTATGAATACTATGCTTGTTGAAATAATCACACATGTACAGTACAGTTAATAGATTCCTAATTTCCTTAATGAGCATGATATTGGACTACACGCTCTTGCCCCCCTCCTCCAGCCTATAATTCTGACTCCCAGGGGGGGCTTCCTTACCACCCTGACGTGGCCTGTGTTCTTATCTGGCACCATCTCATGTCTGGGAGCGCTCTGCGCAACCCTTTTATTATCATTCTCCACCTGCATGACAGCCAAACGCCACCGAGTGGAGAGAGCCCAGGACGGGGAAGAGGGCGGGAGATGGCCCCAAGCTGATAAAGACCACACTGTTTCCTCTGGAAGTGTGTGGGGGGGGACGGGGGGGGACAGTGATTTAATAAGTCAGTCCTTCTCAAAGCGTTTTTTTTTAAGGACCTCTATGTATGTGTTCAATTTGCGGACCCCCATGTGAAAATATTTTTGAGCCTGGGATCCCCCATACAAGATTTGTGAAACGTTTTCGAAAGTATTCCAAACTTTTTCAGGATTTTTGGAAAATAGCAGATCTACAAGCTCAAATTGGTTAAACTGATTTTGATGCCTTCAAATTTAGCTGGGGACCCCCTGGAAGGCCACTTTGAGAACCATTGATTTTTAAGTTCTGTTGATAGATGTATTCATGTGCTTGCACAAGTCTCAACTAGGTATCACAGACCAAATCCTGGGTGTTATTTCAAATCTGAGAATCCATTTCTAACCTCTCAGTCAAAGTGGCACTAAAACTAGGAGGCACTAAAGCTATAGGAGGGTTCCCACTATTGTATTCATAAACATAACTTAGGGACGAAAAGTCAAACGAACGAGGCACCTAAAAATAAACAAGATACAGCTCAATTTGAATAACGGGACTGCACTCGGTACTCTCAACCTGACAACTTCACCAAAAACACATAGCAGCCTGTTCATAATTCATAGGGGAGGATGGCTAAATTATGCTAAATGCGCTAACTGATTAGCATTAATGCACTCTCTCTCTCTCAGATGAGCGTCGAGGCATAACGGTTTGTGCCACAGCCGACAGACAATACCATTAACCTTTGCAATTCAGGTCTGAGCTGCGCGTCGGCAGGTTAGCGGAGGCAGTGACCCTAGAACTGGATGTTGCTACTAGGGGAGTCTGGAGAGAGAGAGAGCGCTGCTGCTACAAAACCCTCATCATGAAAATAAAGCACCTCAGCAGAGGGTCCTTGAAGAAATATGGACCTAATTTGCCTCGTGCCCAAGCTCATCTCATCGGACACAATAGTGATACATTTAGTTATAAATCAGGGAGAATATATACGCGTTGTGTGTGTGCGTGTGAGCACACACATGCGCGTGCGGCCGTGCGTGTGTGGAGCCACTGGGAGGTTATAGGTTTGATGGGAGCTCCCATATAATTGCCAGCCTATGTGTGTCACAAATAATGGTAATTCTAAGGTGAGTTCAACCTCTTTAGTGTCATATGAAAACTGAGAATAAACACTATATTTATTTAAACTCACACTAGGTTCACAGAGGAAATGCCTTCTCTTCGGAGCCTGTGTAAACTGTGTCAGCTCCAGTGCACATTTTAGTTAATGCTATACTTTAATATTGCCCAAGGTAAGCCCAATACAAGAGCTGAGTGTAGCTGCTCAATAGACAAACTATTGAGCAGCTGGCATTTCATGTCAGGTATGTAGTCACAAGTTACAGTATAGAACTAATGGAAAAGGTTTGTCCACCAGCTAAGCCTTGCTACTGTAACTGCACCCACAATTACTGTGTTAGGCCAAATAACCAACCTGCCTTTGTCAATGCCATGGTAGTGCTCGCTACTAATGTTAGCTACATGGCCTGGATTTGATATCGTCTGGTGTTTCACAAAATGTAATTAGCCTTCCATGTCTTCCAACTGTGACTCAATGTGTCATAAAGGTCTAGCTGGCAGCTGGACCTTTGTTTGACGTTGTTTGCCTCTATGTTAAGGAGAGAAACTTATGAAACTTAAAGGAACGAAACTTAAAGGAGAAACTTATGGCACTTTTCCAGTTCCACTGCATAGTAGCAACTCTTGCCTTTTTTGTTTTCCATTGAAAAACAGTAGTACTTTTTTGGTATGTCAAGGACAAGCAAACTGAGATACTAAAAGGTGACATGAAACATTGTCTGAAAGAAGCCAAGCAGAAATATATTTCACTCTTATGTACAACCTTGAACACTGCAGGATATTTAGTGAGTCGTATAGAATAGCCCTAGTGTCATCGTTTGCATCACAACAAGCTCACCTATAATGAATAGAAGCTCTTAGATATTGTTAACAAACTTTCTAAATCAGCTGCTTGAATAGGTTTGAGGGAACGGCCAATGGTAAAGGTCTGGTTGCAGCTCCAGGTTGATGTATATGTAATACAACAATGTAAAACATGATATTGAATTGTATCCCAGCCATTCTCCAGCCTCCACATTGGTTTGCTCATCCAATGGCTTGGAACGGTTGCAGAATCATCATCTCCTGAAGTGAGCCAAGTAAAACACAGAGTCTTTGCAGCGAAACAAGCGGGTCCAGCATCAACAACTTCTAAAAACACAATTCAGAATCATAACACCAACCGAACGCTCTACCAGGGAGATGCATGGCGAGAGCACTTGGCTAATGTATGAATGAACACACCGTTTGATAAACCTTTGAAAAAAATATTTTCTCAACGTGCAACACATCTTGGATAACTCACTGTTGGCTCATGGTTTACCTGCTGGTAGTTGTAGAGGTTGCTATAGTAGGAAGGGTAGAGGGGAGGCTGGTAGAGGTTGTAGTAGGAGGGGTCCATCTGCAGGTCAGCAGAATCGGCCTGACCCTGGCCTCTGGCAGAGGCACTGGAGGTGGTGGCGGGGGAGGCGCTCCCTCCTGGACACAAGACAACACCACAATAGTTTTAAGTCCCTTTCACTGTCCAAGAGACATGATGGACGGTGTATAACTATAACTATAAACGGTGTAACTGTATATTATGAGCTACAATAAAACACACCTAAGTAGTTAACCGGAGTCCTCGGGGGTCTATACTAGGACCCCTCTTGTTTTTTTATCACTAAATATCTTTGCCGAAACTCGCTTTGCAACGTGTTGTGAGTGTGTAGAATTCGTACCAGAAAAGGGATGCTAGGGGTCATGTGGTTCAACCCATTCTGACCTGAGATCAGATTAAAAAAAATGTCTATTACATCCTGACAGTTTCATTATTAACCCTTTCTGAGATCAGATTCTAAAAGTGTCTTGAAATTAGCAGACCTACAAGCTCGTAGCTTGTAGATCTGCTATTTTTCAATAGCTAAAGCATAACATGATGCTGACACCAAAATGGGTTCCCGCCCAGATTGGGTTAAGTGTGTTCTTATACGTTAGATTTGCCTAACACATATTTTTCAAGGTATGCTCAACTCTTACTCTAGCAGACCATTGATCTTTCTATTGATGCTTTGACTGTCAATTCAGTGTAAAGGTCCTGAGTGGGAAAAACACAGAGACGTGAGACGTCTCAAACTATTGGCAACAGCACCATCTAGAGATGATGAGAGAGATTTGTGGCAAATCACCCACCAGCATCACATGCACCACCAACCTCATTGCATCAAGCATCATCACAGTGAGTGAAGCAATGACAACTGTCCAAACTTGGGACAAAACCCTGCCACTCAAATCGAAATTCATCATCCGTGGTCGGCTTTTCCACAGCAGCAAGACTACATTTTTCGGATCTTTTTCCCATCTTAACAGAACTAACAAGGGCTATGGGACAGAAAGATAATGAAAACTGCTGTCCTCATCCTGCCCTGTCATCATGGAGTTGCCGAGTGCTTGACTCCCCATGTCCTACATTTGTTACAAAAGATCCCGAGCTCTTTCTAATTTGTAACAAGTTCAGGTATCGCCTAGCGGTCAACTCCCCTCCTTGTCCTGTCCTCTGCTCTCTCTCTCTCACAAACCAGCCATGGGCAACCTTGACCGGGTCGGAATTCAAGCTTCTGACGTTGCTATCAGAACACAGTGTCTAAACTCTGCCAACTGCCTCTCCTTCTTCTCTTTTCTTTCGTTATTCATCCTTAGCTCCCAGCCCGGCACACAGTAAAACATTACATTGTAACGAAAGAGTTACTACAGCGAGGCCACCAAATGTTTGTGTGGTAGGTAGGAACCTTTTTACATTAATTACTTGAACCCAATCCAGGGACCACATCACACCTGTCCTCCGTGAACTCCACTGGCTCCCAGTCAAGTACAGAGTTGACTACAAAATACTCACCATTACATACAAAGCACTCAACAATCTGCCCCCCCCGCTACCTCTCTGATCTCATCAAATGCCATGTTCACACCCGCTCCCTCAGGTCAAGCACTGCCAACCAACTGGAACCCCACAAGTCCAACAAGGGAACTTGGGGAGACTAGGGCCTTCGCAGTGGCCGCCCCTTCACTGTGGAACTCACTCCCAACTCACATCAGAGCTGCCCCCACCTTTGAAATGTTCAAAAGCACACTCAAAACCCACCTTTTCAGACTTGCTTTCCCTACATAAATCCCCACCCCCCACTTTGTTTGTCTACCTTGGCTTCTAGTTTAACCTTTTTTAACTTTTAACTAGTTTATTTTCCTAATTATTATTTTGTTCTGTAAAGTGACTTTGAGTACCTTGAAAAGCGCTATATAAATTCTATGTATTGTTGAACCCTAGAATTCCTTTTCTGAGGGGAACATTAACCAAAAAAAACCTTGTGCTGAGAGTCATTGTGTGCTTGTAGATCAGCCATTTTCAGCCAAGAGGTATGGTGTAGGGGGGGGGAAAAGAGCAGTTTTGACAACTTTTGAGTGATTTGATTGAGGGTTTAAATGTCTGAAAATAAACATTAACATGAACCAAACATATTATGAAATCTATGCCACGGTTTAATCTGCAACATAATGTTATAATATGTAGTGGGGCTTCCAGCTTCATCTCTCTCTCTCAGCTAAGGGGTCCTTGACCTGAAAAACGTTCAAGATCCCTGCTCTAAGCTCACGCCTAACAAAATGTCCCAAAAGCAAATGACTTGCCTTGCATCCTAATGCTAGGCAATCATTTGGCTCACCATGCATCGCACACTCGCACAGTGAGTTTGTAGATCAGTGATTTCTAGAGAATTTAGTGAAGAGGCGAAAAAGGAGGGAGCAATGTACAGTCCCCTAGTGGTGAAGCAATTACCATTACACTGCAATGTCCATCTTATGTTCATTCATATGAATCAAGTTGTTCTATAGTGCGAGTTTGTGAAAATCTGACAATGCTGTATACACAGTTGTATGTATTGTATGCTGATGGTGGTGTGACAATGTTGCTGTATATGCAAACTATTTCTGAGAGCAAAAGCCTTATGGTTTTATAAGTTAGATTCCACTCAAATCAAGTCAAATGTATTTACAGTATATACTGTAGCACTGTAAGTGCTTACCAAGAGACAAGAGCAACATATAGTCTATTCACAAAGCAATAGAAAAAAAGCACATCACGTAATAAGAAAGCAAAAACACCCTCAGTTGCAATGTAACAGCTCTGTGTACTGTACACATCATATCTATTCCCTTTAAATTGAACATAGGGCCTACATTGTTTAGTTTTGATTGTATTGTTCCACTTTTGCTTTGGCAATGTTGGTGCATGTCTTCTCATGCCAATAAAGCCCTTTGGATTGAATTGATGATGTGGGGCGATCATAAAGTGACTGACTGACTGACTCACCGACTGACTGACTATTTCTCTCAGTGAGTGAGCATTTTAGTGAGTGAGTGAGTGAGTAAGTGACTGAGTGAGTGAGTGAGTGAGTGAGTGTGTGTGTGTGTGCAGTGAGCAAGCGTGCGTGCGCGAGTGCTCACCTGAGACCGAGGGAGGAGAGCTGGTGGTGCTGGAGATGGTGGCAGTGGCCTGTACCCCAGAGTATAGGCAGGTTGCCGATGCATTCCTGGCCTCAGATCCAGTCAGAACGATGGGGCTAAAGAAGCCCAGCTCCTCCTCCTGGAACTGCTGTCGGCGCAGGGCAACCTACACACGGCATGATGGGAGTTCAAGGAAGACCTTTAGAGTACTCAGCAGTGGTTCCCAAACTCTTCCTCCCGTGACCCAAAAAACAGAAATGAGATATTCGACCCAAGACACCCCCGGACTAGTGAAAATTGCAGATCTATACAAGCATCGGTTATTTTTACTGCTTCTTAAATATTTGTTCTAAATTATGGAATTTCGTAGATTTTCCATTAATTTCTTCATGACATTACTGAAGAAGAAAAAAAAACATTGGATTGTGATTCAGCTTTTTTGGGAATGTTTTTAGATTTTTTTGGGGGGGGGGTGGGATTAAGAAATTACATTAAAAACCAAATTTAAGAACATGGCAACATGCTCAATCAATCATACATACAGGAGTAGCACATACATTGGGCTATGTTTAGCTCGAATGGAAGTATCTCTGGTTTACTGTGATTTTGTAACATAATATCCCATGTGTATTGTTTTGTCAATTTTGTATTTAGATTTGTCTGGTTCTTTAGTTTAGGCTCATAACTGTATACGGTATAACACCTACATTTTTTAATATCTCTCACCAATTGTGTTATTGGGACACATGCACCTGTTGCACGATGATGGAGGGCTCATATGATATGGGTCATCGCTGACACAATGTTACGTGTTTTAATGTCAGAGAAACTGACAGAAATGTATATGGGGAGATACAACTGATACTACAAAGTATCTGGCCACAGTAACTAAACAAGATGTATGCAACAAATCAATTGTTTGTTTATAAACTAAAAACAGAGCTTGGAACACTCAAACAACAATACTAAGTGGTTTACGATACAAAGTGAGTTGTTTATAAACGAAGTTCGCTAATGTTAGCCAACATTATAGACTATATTATACCTAGTCGTTTTCAAGCATTTTACACGTTACAGCCAGGCCACATGGGGAGGAGGGCTGAAAATCACACATGGATGGATACTACTCATACTAGGAGGCTAACTCAAGCCAAGGTATAGGTTTGAACTCCACCAAAGCAGTTTGAAAACTTACTTCACTCGATGTTGGATTGCAATTTAGCATGATAATCTGATCAATGTAAACTGGCATAGTTGGCTATTGGAATCCCCCCCAGGTCATTGTAGGAAAAGCAAACTACAGCAGCAACAAAAATACAGTAAACAAGTAGTGTTACCTGGGCGGCCATAACTCTCTGTCTCTCCGAGATCAGCTTGCACCTGTTACACGCGCATTCTCTCCAGTTGCAGAAGCGCTTGTGGCCCTTCAGCAGAGACACGAAGCCGTGGTTCCTGCAGCGAGAACACTTTGGCTCTCTTGGGGCCTTCCGTCCTGGAGCAGGTGGTCCGTCCATGGGTCTTTCTTCTTTGCTCATCATCGTTACTGCGGACTGGAGCACTTGACTTGTTGCCTCTGGTCTGGTCAAATAGATGGGAGTTGTGTGTTGCTCCGCTAGCTGTGCACGATTAACTAACTGTATCTGACTTCTGACAGAGCCCTGCCACACACAGATGCGGAGGAGTCTAGGAGAGTAGCCTGTAGTGGGTGTGTCGCCTCCCTGCCAGGAGTCAGGACTCAGGACAGAGGAGAGGCCACTGGGCTGCCTGTGCACACAGAGGGAAATATAGCCTAGTAAAAAATGTACCATGTACCATTTTATGCAAATTAATGCCGCCATTAAAATCAAAAAATATATTTCCACTATATCTCAGCCAATATTACAATAAGGTGTCTAGACTGGCGATATGGGGGCCAAGGATCACAATGAAACTATTCTTAATTAATTTTACTAATTATTATGCAAACATCTTTAGCCACGGTTTGCAAAATAATTGCTTAGCAATGCTTAGCTTTCTTCAATGTGTACATAAAGGTGTTTACCAACACCTGACACCACTCAATTAGCTCCAACAAAAAACGGGAAAAATTCAAATTGCCCACTATATGAGCTTGTGGTAGGCCTGTCTAATTAGGGTTTGTGGGGGTGCTGAATCCATTCCACCAATTCGTTTTTAGTAGGACTGACCTCTGGCCATACAATCAGCCATATATACTTTTCAGGCAGGCCTGAAAGTCTGTTTGGGATATCGATAAATGTCTTCCGATAACCAAGTCATGCAACCTTTTCTCATTAGCATAATTTGCATAGCCTACTGTCACTTATGCCCAAAATGCTGCTCGTCTGAGCATAGTGAAGAGTGAAGAGTGGGTGAGCGGTGAGGTTTGACGGTCAATGACTTTCTTTCAGATTGATCTCTGACCCTGATGGAGCAACAATCAGTACTGGAGCCAACGGACACCTGTATAATCATCCTTCAATTCCACCACCTGGTCAGCCTGCTTGTGCTGCTGAACTCTTCCTGCACTTGTTCTGTGGCAGACGGAGGTCACGACCGCCATTCAACATAGATCAGATGTGGTTGCAAGAAGAGCCATTGTATGTCAACACTGTCCTGGGAGGTCTCAGAATGTCAATGTGGAGCAGGTCTGTAAGCTCTCAACACGTGGGCTTATGGATCTGCTATGCTTGTGGGCCCTGGGGACATTTGGCCTTCACAAGTGTGCGTAGTCCACGACACACACACACACACACACACACACACCCCCCCCCCCCACACACACACACACCCCCCCATTGAATGAAGTAGCCCAAAAAGTCCCATGGTTTCTCTTCCATAGGCTGAGATATCTGTCACTTCGGCCTAGTTTTGATCAGTCAGGAAATTCAAATCCTCTAGACAGAGGCTAATCAGTCATGGTCAAAAGAGGTATATTAAAAACCAACCAGCTATTTATAATGTATACTTGAGTATGTATTATGCAACATACATAGTGAGTGAGTATAGGCAACATTGTCCCTGATTTGAAAATGATTGATCCAAATTTGGATGGTAAAATAACAGCCAGTGTAGCTGCATTAGGCCATGCAGTTTGGATGGTAAAATAACAGCCAGTGTAGCTGCATTAGGCCATGCAGTTTGGATGGTAAAATAACAGCCAGTGTAGCTGCATTAGGCCATGCAGTTTGGATGGTAAAATAACAGCCAGTGTAGCTGCATTAGGCCATGCAGTTTGGATGGTAAAATAACAGCCAGTGTAGCTGCATTAGGCCATGCAGTTTGGATGGTAAAATAACAGCCAGTGTAGCTGCATTAGGCCATGCAGTTTGGATGGTAAAATAACAGCCAGTGTAGCTGCATTAGGCCATGCAGTTTGGATGGTAAAATAACAGCCAGTGTAGCTGCATTAGGCCATGCAGTTTGGATGGTAAAATAACAGCCAGTGTAGCTGCATTAGGCCATGCAGTTTAAAGGTAAAATAACAGCCAGTGTAGCTGCATTAGGCCATGCAGTTTAAAGGTAAAATAACAGCCAGTGTAGCTGCATTAGGCCATGCAGTTTGCAACAGTCCAGATATGACGTGACCTTGAATGACATGACATGTTTTGTTTACATGACATGTCATATATATGACACAATATATACATTCTCAATTTAGCTACAGTATAGCTTTACCAACTTTATTTCCCCCAGGAGTACATGCAGTTTGTTAAAACTACTGCCATGGTTGTATAGCTTCCCAAGCTACTCATTCAAAGTAGCTCCCCAAACACTGATAATGTGTATAGAGAACTATAAAGTATTATTAGTAGACTCATTCTATTGATAGTTACGTGTGTGTGTGTGTGTGTGTGTGTGTGTGTGTGTGTGTGTGTGTGTGTGTATAATCTGCTGTAATAGCACATCAACAATAAATGAGTATGGTGAATGAATGCTGTTTTTAATTTATTGAATGGTCTGAAACCAAATTAATCTCAACACAGGTCAGTCAATTCAGCTGAGTGGATTTACATGCACAGGATGAAGTGGTGTGCGACATACAGGCACACAGTTAAAACCAGAATGAGAGGAGGAGATGGAAAGAAGTTACCAATTAAAATGGGTTGCATTTACATGCCCCTGAATCAACCAATGGAGACAAATAACTGCTATGCACCATTTCTCCTGATAACATCTGCAGGCTGGTGTGTGTAACTCAACTAAATAGCAACACTGCCTCTATTACTTCAGCATGTTGTGATAATGACGGATTATGATAAGATAATGAAGTCACACAATGATTTAACTATTCTATTAGACTCACTCCTTTCCTATCCCAGTGGTATGGAGCTGTGCAACAACAAAGGAGAGCATGAGGCCACAATATACAAGTAGATTCCTATGCTGTATATGAATAGAAGTAAAATGTGAAAATGCAGAACAAAAATAAAATATCAGATGGTTTCATGTTAAAAGTAAAGGCAATTTTCAAGGTGTGCATGACAAGCACCTGCAGCTGGTAAAAATCGGTCAGCATTTGAAGAATACACCAACAGAGGGAGCTGATCTGAAGTAAATGGTAGATGAAATTAGTCTGAGACAAGGGATGTTAATAAGAGAATACATATGAATGAATTTCAAGTTAAAAAAAAGAACCCCATTGCTTTGTTGAGTTTTGTCTGCATTTACAATAATTCATTCATTATGATTATTGTCTGTAAAAGAGAGCTCGACTTGCCGACTACAAAGCACCAGTCCTTTGAAGCAGACTCTGGATAGAATACCTCAGACTTCTAGTGAAGGCCTTCAAACCAAAGAGGGAATAAATACAATTTAATCAAGCCTGGCCAGATCATTTCAAATTAAGGAAGACAATACAATTTTAAAGAAAGAGCTTATATAAAGTTATATAATTCTCCTGGATTTGGTTGCTACTCCAAGTGTAGATGGACAGGTAAGAGGGAGGCAGAGACACTGAGAAACATGCAGCGAAAGGGCCCAGGCCGTAGCGTAACGGTCTGGGCACCGGACTGGTGATCCAGTCGCAGTGTGCCGCGGGTTCGACTCCCGGACCCGACACGGCCTTTACTGCATGTCGTCCCCCCATCTCTCTCCCATTTCCTGTCAGCCTACTGTCTGTCCCTTCAAAAATCAATAAAAGGCGTAAGCCGCAAAAAAATATCTTTAAAAAAAAAAAAAAACATGCAGCGAAAGGTCGTCATGAACGGGACTCAACGCACGACGCGCTGTCAGGCCATGTGGCACACGCCTGGACCGCTAGGCCAGCGGGCTCCCCATTATAAAATAGTCTCGAAATGTAATGAGGAAATTGAAAAACACTTTTCTTTATATCATGAAGACCACACATTCTTTAATTTAATTGTTTATTGATGTAAATTGTTATATGGCAAAGTCTTGGGCACTTCAATTCTCAATTTAAATGAAAGTAAGTACCTTGTTGAATACTAGTGGAGGACAGTATATCATACAACGAACATGAGACAGAAAGAAACTGGACACAGGACAAAAAAAAAGTAGAATCTCTAATTAACCACAGTATATACAATGAAATACATTTATTTGCATTAAAAACTATACCTCGATAAATATATAACTTCATGTATCGTTAAGAAGTAATAGGAAATATTTCAAAATACTGTGATTGTTTTTTAAATAGATACAAAGGATTTGTATAAAAGTAGAATTTCTCCAGTCTAGGTCACATCTATTCATTGATGCATTCATCTGCCATGGGTTGGTGCACTTAATATAGCCTACAGGCCCAATATATACAGGGAACATGGATTCTAGCTTGTGGGTGTATGTCAATTATATTAACCCATTTTGACCTGGGAACGATTCTGCAAATGTCGTCTAAATCCTGACTGTTTTCTTGAAAAAGCAGTTTTTCTATGTCAGTCGTTCGCAAACACTTTCATGTCACTTTTCACGATTCTTCAAAAATAGCAGACCTACAAGCTCGTAGCGCGCCACCGAGTGGCGCGCTACGAGCTTGTAGGTCTGCTATTTTTCAATAGCTAAAGCATTACATAATGCAACACCAAAAGGGGCCCCCGCCCAAAATGGGTTAACCGCTCTTCTCCTGTGATAAAACAGAATGCTGATAATGATGTCGGTGAAGACGATAGGTGCTGGTGCTTTTTTATCAACACTGAGCTCGCTGGGAATTTAAAGAAACAAAAATCGCTTTGTAGTCAAATCGCCACTTTGGAATAAATGGCGTGGGTGCTTTGAGTCTGCCTCCGTGTGGCAGTCTTGCATGCTGGCGGATGTCCATACACTCTCGCTATTTTGGGTAGATGACGATGAGATGTCAGGCACCAGCTGGTTACATTCATTTGCGAAGGGCACTTTGGGCTTGTCATTGAGGTGAATGTGCATATGAAAAAGAATTCCAGAAACCTCCTCGGTCGGTCGGTTGGTTGGTTGGTGCCTGGGATTGGACCCCTCATCCAGCTGTGGGTAAGGCATCCTTGAATGTGAACCAATAGCAGCGCAGGGTTTTGTGGGAAGAAGCGGAAACCTTTTAATCGAACATGCCCCTTCTAGTTGGACTGGGGGACATCTTTCTGCTGAGCCGAGGTGTCCCCTGAAATACATGCACAAAACACACGGTAAGTAAAAATTTGAGAATTATAAAGACATTTAAATATAATACCCGGTAATAAGACAGTTAAGCATGAATAGTTGAGGAACCCACCGGTGACTGGGCTTTGGAGAAGTTGACATGTGCATAAAGCAACACTGCAATGTCCTTGTGTCCCGCTTCCAGAGCTATGGACAAGGCATTGCTCTCATCCTGAAGAAGAAAGACGGAAAAATCAATACGAGGACGAAAGGAAGGTAGAGGTCTCTGACAAAGACTTAATAACACCGTATATAAACCATAATCTTTTAGAAGAAACATCGATAGTTGCACGAGCCCATGCCTCGCATGAACCCATTTTAGACATGAGGACGCAACGCCTCTGTGTCACCTTGTAGCTTTTAGACATCATTTTAAAATGTTCAGAAAACCGTCGTGATTTAGAAGACATTTTGTAGAATGTGGTCTCAGGTCGAAATGTGTTAAACCCATTTTGGGCGGGAACCCCTTTTGGTGTTAGCATTACGTTATGCTTTAGCTATTTAAAAATAGCAGATCTACAAGCTCATAGCGCGCCACCGAGTGGCGCGCTACGAGCTTGTAGGTCTGCTATTTTTGAAAAATCAAAGAACGACTGACACAGAAACATGGCTTTTTCAGAAAACGGTCAGGATGTAGAAGACATTTTTAGAATCTGATCTCAGGTCAGAATGGGCTGGACAAATGCAGATTGTCCTTCCCCATCGCTGTCACTTTGTCAGGCTTTTTCAGAAAACTGACATTTTTCTAGAATCTGATCTCAGGTCAGAATGTGTTAAACCCACCCACCACCCTGGACATTGGTCTTGTACTCACACTGTCGCTCAGGGTGGCGTCGCAGCCCGGCTGCCCCAGCAGCAGCTTGACGATCTCCACGTGGCCGTGCTCGCTGGCGCACATGAGCGCCGTGGAGCCCTCGTCGTCCTGGATGTTGACGTCGGCGCCCTGAGCCAGCAGGGCGCGCACCATGTCCATCCTGCCATGGCTGACCGCCAGCATCAGACCCGTCTGACCAGCCTGCCACAGTCACAGGGGGGGACAAACTACACCGTTAGGGTCTGGCTTTGTGTGTGTGTGTGTTTGCAGTGGTGGAAAAAGTATTCACAGTACTAAAAGTATAGATAGTGTAGAATTACTAGACTATTACAAGTAAAAGTCTGGAATTCAAAATTATTGGTATATTGGTAATTATTGGAATACAAAGTTATTGGTATAAAAATGTACTTAAAGTACCAAAAGTAGAAAGTACCTATTGTGCAGAATGTGTTTCAAATGTATAAAAATCTACAAGCTCACAATGAGTTTGTAGATTGGCTATTTTCAAATGGCCGAAATGTACTGTATATAGGGCTGAAGTGATAAAATTTAATATATATTTTTTAGTAACTAGTAAACTAGTAACTAATGTTTTCAAATAATTGTGGTGGAGAAAAAGTACAATATTTGCCTCTGAGACGTAGAGGAGTAGAAGTAAAAGGTATTGGAAATACAAATATTAAAGTACAAATACCTCAAAATTGTACTCAAGTACAGTACTCAAGTAAATAAATTCAAGTAACTTTGCACCAATGCTGGTTTGTGACTGATAGAGGGGGTAGAACATAGAAATAGATTGTCATGTTGTACTGCAGCTTGCTGAGCAGGATCTAACACCCGTCGTCTGACACCTCTCCAAGAGGGTTCATAACCTCTCCCCATGGCATTCAGAAAACCCTGGCTAAGACTGACATATGCTTCTCCCCCCCCCCCCCCCCCCAACCTCCACAGAGATCCCAGCCAGGTCTTTTTCCATCTAGACATACTCTCTTCATCAACAGTTAATGTTGAATAAGTACTTTAGATTGACATTGAAATTTGTCTTAGAAACAGGAAATACACTGGTCTACTCTGGAAAAACTCAACCATCTCACATTCTGCCGATGACAAGAGAAGCCCGTAAAGATCAGTTTTTTGCAAAAGTGGCAAAGTGAACTTAATGATATGACATCATGTGACATTTACGTTGAGTACAAACAAAAGTTAGAAAAATACCTTTTATGTACAGTACAGACAGGCCATTTGTAACTTCAGGTTGAACAACACGAGAATCCCCAAGGTCATTGGTAGAAATGGAAAGGAGTCAGAGGCTATGCAATCCATGTAACGAAAACCGTGTCGGAGATGAGCATCACGTTATGTTGGAATCATGTAAGAATACTAGCATTATGAACTTTGAACAAAAAATACCTGCCAATTTATTTTATAACCCACCCATCTACTTTAAATTAATTTCAATACTAAAATCAGACAAACCAAAAGTGGGTGCTTCTCTGAAAAATATTCTTCCGCTGTTCAACTAATGAATACAATGCCTTTTGCCATGTCTGCATGTATATTGTATACGATTTATTGTATCCTATTTCTGGATCTGTGCTCGATACCATGTGGACATGGTCGTGAGTTAAATAAATTATGATGACGATGAGAAATTGCACATCACATTGCAAATCAACAAAATCAACCGTAGCATTAGATGGATTCCTATAGTCGACTCGACACTGGAATCACCTTCACGTCTTTGAGAGAGGGGGCGTTATTGGCGTGTGGAGGTTTGCCGCGCCCGCTCTTACCTGGCTGGCTCTGGCGTTGACGTCGCCCTTGCTGAAGAGCTCCTCCACGATGCGCATGTCCTTGGGAGCCTCCACGGCCGCCAGGGCAGCTAGCATGATGGGTGTGTAGCCCGCCATGTTCTGCTGGTTCACATTACACACGTCTGCGGTAGAGACACACGGACACACGCACACACACACACACACACAGGGTGGCGTTCAGTGAGAATTCCAACACTTCAATAACACGCTGATTAGGGGTGCCATTGCTAATCAAATTAATTTATTTAATAGATTATCAAAAATAATCGATTAACAATCAATCCTTATTTTGGGGCGTGGAAAGTTTCAAGCTCACAGTGTGACACGTTCAAAAATAATAATAGATTAGGTGCAGCCCTGACTCTGATGCGTTCCACAAGATTGACTTGTTACCCTGCCCCCTTGTGTCTCATGTCAGTCACAAACACAATAATGTACAAGAGGGGCCTCCTCAGTCAATCACATCGCCTCCCTCGTCAAACAAACAATGTATAGAGGGCGTGAGCTGTGTCTGCATAATCAAAAAACAAGTCTACACTCTGGTCTAGAACCTGGCTTATTCAGACCTGGAGCTATACAAACAACTACACAAGAATGGAGGAACCTCTAGAGAGACAGTGAAATTCAGAGATGTCAGAACATAGTTAGCGACAGGGCCTAAAGTGAGCATGGGGGGGGGGGGGGGGGGGGGTCAACCTGCCAGGGGACGGGCAGGGTTTTGGGTAAGGAACTGGGGCTGCGGGAGGACAATGGTTACAATGGGCCAGGGTGGTGGATGTGGGAGTCCCAGACTGAAAGACAGCACAGGAACACAAAGGCCTGGGGGGACGACGGGGGACGACGACAAAGGGCTTTCAGTGCAGCGAGTGGCCGGGACCTCATCACAGTCTATTGGGCGTTCAGAGAGAGCCACAGATCAGCGGGGAGGGGGGAGGAGGATGTTCAGTGGAAAGGAGGCGAGAAGGATGAGAAATGGCGAGAAGGGTGGAAGAAGCAACAGGGGCAGAGGGTGGGGTGAGTAGAAAAGGGGGAACTTCTCCCTTCTGAGCGGAACACATGGTAGTCGGCTCCACCAGGAGTCAAACGGGGCTGATATGGTTCATGAGATAAAGCACACCAAAAACCCTCGACTCTGGCTATTCACGCAATGCGACGTGGGTAATGATATGCTGCTAGTTCAGGAGCCACTATCTTTTAATCAAAAAAAAACGAAAACATAATCTCACCCACTTCTCTACACCTGTAAATCTGACAATATTGTTGAAGTTACAAGTCATGTTTTTCAAAAGGTTGTAGCCTTAGTCCGAAATCTATCGTCTTTATTGTAACTGAAAATTGTCTCTTAGATCGGGTTTTCAGCTAAACCATTTTGGGCGGGAACCCCTTTTGGTGTTAGCATTACGTTATGCTTTAGCTATTGAAAAATAGCAGATCTACAAGCTCGTAGTGCGCCACTCAGTGGCGTGCTACGAGCTTGTAGATCTGCTATTTTTCCACCAAAATTTGGTGGTCAAATGCGGAAATGCGCCCACAAAAGGCGGAAATAGACGGTCCCTCCAGCGGCTTCAAAACGCCACTGAGCAACTTCCACTTCCACTGACATGAATAGCGGAGGGGGGCGGAACTTCGCGCCAGATCAGTCTCTAATACTCTATCCTTTTAATACTCTATGGTCAGTGTGAAAAGGCCCATGGAGCCTCCCTGCCAATCCTGCAATCAAGGCTGAGTGGCTGGCAGCTTGCTCACTGCACACAGGTGTGGGAGGCTACAAATAGGACTAGCTGCACTCACTCATTCATGCATGCTTTCAGTCAGAATGGGTCTAAACACCTGCTTTTTACTCACCGGCATCCAGCAGCTTATTAACCACCTGGAAGTTGGAGTGGGAGACGCTGTAGTGCAGCGCCGTGTTGCCGTTCCCGTCCGCCATGTTGACGATGTGCCGCAGCACGGCCGGCGAGGCGGCCCCGAAGCCGTCCAGATAGTCCTCCACCATGCCCGACACGGCCGCCTTCTGGCTGGACACGCGGAACCACTCGTGCTGCACCGTGTTCAGGCACGCCCTCTGGTGGACGGACGGCACACACAGAGAGAAGGGATACATATAGGGATCAGCATGGGCAAAAAACGCCATGGCAGAATTTAGAGTTAAATGTTTAACCCGTTCTGACCCGAGATCAGATTAAAAAAAAAAAAAAGTCCAGACGGTTTTCTGAAAAAGCCATGTTTCCGTGTCAGTCGTTCTTAGATTTTTCAAAAATAGCAGACCTACAAGCTCGTAGCGCGCCACTCGGTGGCGTGCTACGAGCTTGTAGATCTGCTATTTCTCAATAGCTAAAGCATGACATAATGCTAACAAACCAAAGGGTTTCCACGCAGAATGGGTTAAAAAAAAAATCACACCGTGTGAAGTGAGGGCCGCTCTTATGGGAATTTTGTCATCATGACGTAACATGTCTATTTGCGCAGACACTATGACGTGAAATTCTCCATTCATTGTCAATGGGAATTTAATGTTTGTGTAGGACGAAGTTTACCCTAATAGCTGGTTATAGGAGGGGCTAGCGGGCCTAAAAAAAAGAAAGAAAAGAGGGATATAAACCTCTTTCTTTAATGGCATTTCTGCTTATACAAAATGGTACGGATGGAGAGCAAAAGGACACACCGGGCAGGGAAATGTAGAAATTCCTTGTGGGTAAAGAACCAGCTCTACACTCACATTGATTGTGCATGATGTGCTCAAACCTGCCTACATTTCCTTTTATTTCGAGGTAATGTTAAATTAGGTTCTATATATTGTGTTGGCTTAACACGTCAGCTAGGCATAGACTAACTTGTGCAGTCGCGTTGTGAGCTTGTCAGATTGGCTATATTCAAAAAGGTTTTTGAAATTCTTTGCCTAATGACATGCCCAATATAGGGACACCACAGTTAAAGTGGTTAATAAGACCTCAGAAACCTCCCAAAATAAATTGATTTGAATACTTCTCGGCTTTAAGCCCATGGCCCACCTAATTCCAACACACTTTGCTAGTTTAGGATGTCTCAGGGTAGAAGACAGGGTTGAGCAAATAAAAATGGGATTGATTTGGACAGTGCCCTCATTACCCTCATGACCAACTACTTCTCCAAAGTCTCCACCCACAGGCCACAACACTAGAGGGAGTGGCCACGATCTGGCACTAACCAAATTTAGAACAAACATGGGAAAATTCTCATTCTACTACTCTGCAACCAACATGTGGAATGCCCCGACAGTAACACCATCCATTAAAAGGATGTGAATCACCATGTTCTCCCCGTGTCCTCTAGGGTGGGTACCCTCACAAAAAACATGCAGTAATCCTGGTATCTAAACTACCTTCCCCTGGCCAGCCGGGGCGCCTGATGGAGGGGAAAGGAACTGGATGGTATAACCTTCCGCTCGCTACGTCCAGCCGGGGAGACTGTCCCCTGTCAGGTGAAAAGAAGCAGCTTGGACTCCTCAAGTGTAGCGCCCAGGATTGCATTAGACAATTGACACTGGGTGAAAAAATGGGTTGCAAAATCGTGGGATAAAAACTAAAAAGGAAAAAAAATGATGTGAATCACTGGTTTCTTTCAAAATCTGCCTGAAAAAACATCTAGCAGGCGACCACAAGGGGGAGGTAAATACAAATTCACAGGTGTCATTCACTGCTGCCGTTTTCTCCTTTGTACATTGTATTTTGTATTTGTTGATGACGGGAATTGTGTAAATTTGTTATGCTATGCTGATGAATTACATAGGACATAAGACATAGAAATACATAGAACTTGACTCCTTGACTCCTTCAAAACCGCTCTCAAAGGGCACCTACGGACGGCTGCAATTCGAAACTGGCCCCCGTAAAATCTGAATCCGCCCCCTTTCCCCTCACTGTATACGTTTCTTTTCCCTTTTTGCTTCCTTTATGATGAATTCCTGTTCTGTTCGTTAGCTATATAGAAGTGTCTATTTGTACGACTCTAAATGTTTTGATGAATTGAACATGGTGGACCCTGTTGTAAACAAGTGTAATGCTTAATTGGGTCGTCCACTCACAGTTAACAGTCTTTGTATTGAGTTTGTGCTTGAAATGTACTGTAATTATGCAAACTGTTAATAAATATTTCAATCAATCAATCAAAGGACCACAATGGAAACAAGTCCCCGGGACTTTTCGGCTGTACCTCGTGCAGTTTACATGTCTGTCTGACTAATTCAGTATTTAATTGAACAATCAAATAATAGAATAAATCACAGACACAGAGAGGACCACAGAGAAGGAAAATACTCACCAGGTCTTTACTGGTCACAGCCTTGGCATCACTCAGGTGTGTTTTAAGAACAGTGCATGCAGCCAGCATCTTCTCACTTAGCTCATACCTGCAGGGATGCAAGGGAAGGAACATGGACATTAGGGGCCGCCAAATGCTATATCTAATCTACGACTCAACAACAACCGTATGATCTTGTCCTCCGAGATGTTTTAAAAGTTCTTTACAGGCCAACATTGCTGAAGTTGTTTTAATTTGTTTTTAATGTGGGTTCTTTATTTGAAAAGGTTTAGTCTTCTTTTATTTGATTAGTTGCAATATTGGGTAGTTGTATTGATTGTTGTATTGATTTCATATCCACCCATGTATGCGCTATGTATGAAATAAACTCAAACTAAAACTAAGGACATTTTCACTATGATTTTAGTTTTTTTGGTACGTTTTGTGAACGCACAATACAGCTTCAGTTAGTTAATCAGAAAATAACTAAATGTGTTTTATGTTTATTTCGTTATTCATGATTTCATTCGTTTTAAATAACTATTAAAACCTTGCCGTCTACCAACCTCTCTCTCATCTCCTGCTTCTCTGGACTCTCCTCTTCCTCTCTCCTCTCCACATCCACCGCTCCCTCGCTCTGGAACCCTTCCTGGGTCGACGTTTCTTCCACCTTCCCGTGTTCCTCCTCTCCTCCCTGCTCCTCCTCCTTCTCCTCCTCTTCCTCCTCCTCCTCCTCCTCTGACCCAGAGGAGCTGCTCTCCTCTGAGCTGGAGTCGTCGCTCGACGTAGTCTCGTACCTACACCAGCAGGGGGAGACAGACACGGCACAAAACTCCTAAGCTCTCAGGGCATGATGACCTCCAGTAGGTTTACCAGCACCTCATTCATTCATTACTTCATTCTGTTCAATAAACCAGTGGTTCCCAAACACTGGGCCAGGACCCATTTGATTGAAGGAGTAGTGAAAATAGGACATCGTTGTAGGCTTGGAGATCGGCTATTTTCACTAGTTTGAGTCCCAGGGAGGGAGACATCAAAATGTCGCTTTTGGCCCTCGAGCAAAACACATTTGGGAACCACTGCACTAAAAAACGGCTTTAAAACAGCCCAGAGTTGGCACAAAAGCAGATCGGACAACACAAGTAAAAATAGCTGATCTACAAGGTCACACACGTTGAAAGCTTGTAGAAAAGTTTTGAAATGTTATGACATGCCAAAATAGGGACGCCAGGGTCCAAGTAATTAATTGCCGGCTCTTATTGAGCTGTGAGAGAGAAGTACTACCGTAGCAGACAACCTGCAGCACTCTAGGTTAAAACAAAATCCTTATAGGTGCAAGGCTCGAAAATAGAAGTTGAGATGAAGAGAATGCCAGCACTCATATGTCCTTTTACATTACTTTATTTACCTCTGAGACTGAAAACGTACGCGTTTCGGCCTATCTGGCCTTCCTCAGCGTTTGTGACAAGACAACAGGAAGTGTGGTATTTATGCAAGATGTATGAGATACAATCAACAGTAATTGAACACAGGTGTCAACCGTTGTCATCTTACACAGTATCAATAAGAAGTCTCTATTTATGGTACCAAGACAGGATAAATATCATGTAAGCACAATAGAATACAATAAATAGTAAAATAAGAAAATAAGAATACATTACAATGAGCTATCATAATGAATGTGTGCACAATGCCAGCTGCCAGTGTAAATAAAAATAAAAACTATAGTAATGAGGCTGCTTATCTGCCTGTGTATAACATACAGAGATATATTATGCATTGCATACTGAACATAGATACATTTATTAGAGTATGTATCTATGTCACTCCGTTCATAATTTAGTTGATTACCGGTAGTAGCTGGTTTAGTTGTCTTTTACACTGGAAATTGTATGAATGTATATTATATTGTACTTTTATGGAATAAATGTCTCTGCAGACAAAGATATACTCAAAGGGCCACAATGGAAATAAGCAAGCTCTGCAGCAATATTGGGTCTTATTCCCCTGTTTCGGCGGGAAGGTACTGGGGCTCCTTGTGTGTGCCATGCCATGTCTGCTTATATCATTATAAGTGACCTTTGGCTTGTTTTCTGTAAAGTACCTATTATAGTACCTATTCATACACCGATGGCAGAGGAAACCATGCAAGGCACCAACCTGCACATCTGGAGCAATTAGGGGTTCAGAGTCTTGCTCAAGGACACTTCGACACTACAGTAACTCTGGGGGTCGTTCTACCGGCCACTCTACCCCTGAGCCACTGCCGCCCCCCAACTTAAATTAATGGTCCTATGTGGCATGGGAATATAGTATTTGAATGTATTTGACACTCACCCTCCATTCACCCCAACAAATTGCAGGTTCTTTTTGGTGCCATTAGACCCTGGTCGGCCGTCTTTCTTTTTCATGATGGATTTCAGGGTGCTCTGACTGCACTGCGGACTTCCTGGGGAGAACAAGGCAAAAACGAATGAGAGGAGTGGAGGCACCCAACACTGGATGACTGTTGTGAGCTTGTAGATCACATTTTTGATGTGCAACCAACACACAATTTATACAGTGCTTTTCAAAAAGTAAGTATATATATATATATATATATATATATATATATCAGCTTCGTCAGGTGAACCTGACGAAGCTCACGGCGAAACGCGTCGTGCTAATAAATAAGCTGATGCAGTAAGTTGTCCGTCTCTGTTCCCTTGAGTGTGCAGTCCCTTCCTTGGAAGGGACTGCTAACTTGACTTCTATGCCTGCTAACTAGACTTGCACCTCCTACGGGTCTTTTTGGATGTGCAGGAGTCCCTTTTTTGTCTCATATTATATATATAATATATAATATATATATATATATATATATATACTGTATCTGACGTGCACGCGATGTGCACATGGATGCACCCACGGCTATTTATTCTTTCATTTGTCCCATATCTCTGGCACTTGGCCAGCGTTTCTGTTTAACAGGTGGCATGGATTGAGTAAGATGCCTAAGGCGTGTCCTAGAGCACTGATTCCCACATTTTTATTATTATTTCAAAACATATTCCCCCCCCAAAAAGAAAAACATTTTTCATTCAAATGTTTTCAGTAATTTCATGAAGAAATACAAGAACAATCTAAACTTAAAGTTTAGAAAGTTTAAGTAGTAGTAAGATAACAGCACGGCATGAAGCAACGCGTTGTGAGCTTGTAGATCTGCTATTTTCACTAGTTTGGGTCCAGGGGAGACATCAAGTTTGTCTTTTTGTTTGTCAAGTTTGTCAGGCCTCCGATGGGCGTGAAAGTAAGGGTGATAAAATATGCCGGCTTCCTGGTTGACCGCACAATAATTTCAAACCATGTTACAGTGTCAAGTGAGAGAAATATCTCACAATTTAAATATACAAAACAAATGTCTGAAGTAGAATTGCTGTACTTGTGGGATGAACCAGAACAACTCCATGGCATTAAAACAATGTCGTGATAGCTTCAACACCGGGTTCATAAAGAGACCGTGGATTACACCTGAGAAACCACTACGCCTGCTGCACTCCAGGCCTGACAAACAGCCGCCCTACGCAACTACCCATATGTTTTAAATCAGCCACTGATTGGTAATTGTACAAGAGAATATGACATCCCGTTTGAAGTTTGAATTAACTTAAGCCCCATTTCAGAAATGGCAAAAAATAGCCCATCTACAAGCACACGGTGGACTGTGGCGTGTTACCGCCACCTGCCCAAGGCCCCGAAATAGGGACATTAGGTTGAAAGTCCTTAAGAGCGTGAGCTTATAGATCGGCTAATTTTGCATATGGCACTCTTGTACAATGAAGTAGGGCACTGATTTCAACAAAATAAAACATAAAAGGTTAATAGGGAGATAAAAGGTGTCTGCCCGATAGATAATTATCATTTAAAAATATCTATTAACATTTGGTTTCCTCTTAAGAAATGCTCATGTTCCCTCCAAGCAGTTAATTGAGACCGATTCAAAGTGAACTGAAGCCAACACTAAATAGTCTGGTTAATTCCTTTCCAAATAGCTTGGTAGAGGCTGAATGGCTCTCTGTACGACATGATCAACTGCTGTGGTGGAGGAGGAAAGTAGAGAAGTACAGAGTGTCTTTTTGTCCAGTTCATGATCAACTGCTGTGGTGGAGGAGAAAAGTAGAGAAGTACAGAGTGTCTTTTTGTCCAGTTCAACTGCTGTGGTGGAGGAGAAAAGTAGAGAAGTACCGAGTGTCTTTTTGTCCACTTCTCTCCAACGCTATCAAGTCGGTGTGGCATGGGAACGAGCCCCAAACCCAGAAGTATCCAAATAATTTTAAGTACAGGCCTTGCAAAGCCAAATACCAGCCTAGAGCCAGAACAGTCAGCACATCTGCCAAGACTCGCCCCAATGGGCCTCCACTGCTTCTCTTGGGGGGGAGGGGGGGGGGGGCAGCTCTGTGCGCACACACGCACGTGTGTAGGGGGGCGCACACCACGCCGCGCACGAGCAAGGTTTCATGCATGTACATGTATGCATTTTTTCCGTGCGTATATATGAACGTTTGCATATGATACTTTCAGCGTGCTTCCTTTATTTTGACAGGTGGGGGGAGTGTGAACAGCCTGGGGGTACGTACGTACTACCCTGGTTCACAAGTCCTGCTGCTGCTGCTGCTGTTGTTGTCGGCTGTATTTACCCTGTTGCATGGGGCTCAACTAACATTCTTCACCTGGAAAACGTAATGACAACGGCGCTACGGTGCTAATGAGGCGTTACGAGAGGCATGGTTAAGCAGCAGTGAGTGGGGGTTGCAGAGGTGCCGACTTCAGAGAGGTATACCTACCATGCAGCGCTGTGGACATCTGCTGATCCATACGGATCTTCTGCTCGGCCTGCTGCTGCTCTGGGGTGAGGGTGGATGCAGGATTGTCTGCGGCAGGCGGGGGGGACGTCGACGTGGTGGTGGTGGTGGTCAGCTGTGTGCGGGAGAGCTCCGTTCGCACACTCACTGACTGGGAGACTGCTGGCTGCTGGCTGCCTTCTACGACGGTTTAGAAAAGGAGGTGATGAGGAGGGGGAGATTGACGTTAAGCGACAGATAGTATAGTGCAACACAGCTTCACCATGTCCTCACATTTCATGAACTACCTTTTATTTATTTTCCGTTTATTATTATTGTATTATTCCCATTTGTGTGTCTTTTCAATTAACCTAAAACAGTTTTATGCAATCTGTGCTGCATTCATGCATGAAAACGGAAAAGTGTGTGCACAAATGCTTTGACTCAAATGCTTGCACACGAAGAGCTCTGAAAGTAACAAGCAAAGGGGGTTAAATTCCATGTTGGATCTCATGGTGTTTTACTATGGTAAAAACCCATCCAGAGTGCTCTTTGATCTAAAAGTGCCTGGCAGGTATGGACAAGACTTTACAGATGCTTACACACAAACACTCGCGCATTGAGTAAACACTCAAGTGCACATCGAGTTTAAAGTTTCAGTTGATAACCAACTTCCAGGCACACTTTATTATAAAAATTCAAAATTGTAATAATACAAGTGTCATGTTTTTGCAACATTACATTCTGAAATATTTGAATGGGAGGTACTGGATATAAACAAAATCCATAGTAAAGGACTGGCATTCTTATTAACCAAATGGACCCTAAGGTCCCTATTCTGGGCTCGTCATAATAGGCAAAGATTCAGCAAGCTCGCAACAACAATGCATTATATTGTGAGAGAGATTTGGTGTAGAAGGAAAAAAGGAGCGGGCCTAGTATAAAGCCTTGGGGGACGTATATAGGATCTAAATGGTTAAGGTAGAATCTAGGGTTAGCAAATGCAGGAATGATTGATGTTGAAAGATGAGTGGGCTGAAAGAATGCTCCCGTCATCTGGATTTAGAAACTCAGCTGTTTTGCTTCAAGGTCAGACCTGGAGAACATTATCCATGCAGATATTTCCCTTTTGTCCTGCTTTTTCACCGTACACAGAAATATCCTCCGACCGGTTTGAAATCCAGCAGCAACGGTCCACCAACCGCAACCAAGAAACAGGATCGTGTCACTGGCTCGCGGTTGACTTTAGACATAGTTTAAAACCTTTAGCACTAGTATACCTGCTTTACAGTAGTGGTTTGCAGTTGTCGACATTAAATTATATTTAAAACATTTTCACCTTTACTTTGATACGTTTTACTTTGATACGTTTTGTTGCCCGTTCCCCTCCGTAGGTAGGTGCAAAGTCAGCCACAGAATGTCCCTGGAGCTGGCATCAGGCTTACTTTTACTACCTTTGACATTATTTCTTTCTCGTATTATAGTCATTTATGAATGACTATAATAAAACTGTGTAATTACTAGAACAGCACCATTAGTCTTCCAAGAGAGGCCAGTATCTGACCAAAAACCAAGCTTGCAGCGAAGACAGACAATGACCCCTCTCTCTATCCGTATGGCAACCAGGACGCCCCATGCGGTTATGTAACGAGGGAGCCATGAATCAGCATCAACAGTGAGGCGCTAGCCAGAGGATGGGAGGGGTGTTGGACACAGGGGGGACGTGGGCAAAAACAACAAGTGGCCAATAGGTCCGATGCCACTGGCTCCTGAAAGAAATGAGCTCATTGTTGGTACAGGTCCAAAGCCCCCGCCGCATTTTTCGGGGTCAGAGATAACTTTGGCCTGTCCGATCCCATCAGGCGTCACTTTACACATGCAGACAGTGTGTGAACCCCCGTCCTCCTCCTCCACCCACTATCTCCTCTGCAGCATGGCACAAATCGGGACCGCCACAGATTAAAAATAGACCTTTGGTCCTCAGCCACGTTATTATATCGGCCATATTGTTTGCATTGCCTCATTGCAGCATTGTTGTATCTCTGAGGGATGGTGACAATTCAGCTCAGGTTTGTTCCTCGCCGACTAGTTCCTTACGAGTGCACTGCAGGGGGAAATATAGCTTTATGTGTGCTGAAGACTATTTCAAAATTGACGTCTAACAAATATATCAGCAATATGTACAGTATAAGTATATATATTATGAATCACCTATTTATGCATTGCTCAATGCATTGAAAGGTAGCTACATTAATTAAGGTAGCTAAAAAGCCTCAATAAATGCTCAATCCCAGTGAAAGAGTTAGAGAGCAGAGCAACGGATTTGGCAATACAAATCAGGGTTTAAAACGAGTCAATCTTGTGAAATCTAATTGTTTCAGTAAATCTTCACTTTCTCTTCAATGTCCCCACAAGGCAGCAGATTAATGGCCAACAGCCATTTTGGTTAGATGTTTTACAGTCTGGCTGCGCCAGCTGTGTGTGTGTGTGTGTGTGTGTGTGTGTGTGTGTGTGTGTGTGTGTGTGTGTGTGTCCCTTGACAATGCATTGCTAGGAAACTATGTACAGTATTTTGCAATACAGTGACTGAGAGAAGGAATGCCAAGATATTATGCATTCAGTCATCAACTTGCAGGCAGCATAAACATAAACACACATTGGAATCATTTAAAGCCTGACCTTTGTGGGAAGCGTCGGCGCCCCCTGGCTGCAGATTCAGGACGTCAACGCTTCGAAGCTCCTCGGCACTCCCGTACTTCATGACAGAGTTGATGGACGAGAGGGTGTTGACCAGCTCACTGTTGATGGAACCAAACTGGGAGTGGGGCTGACCGAAGGCATCGGCGAGCTCACTGTAGTTCTCTGCCAGGAGCATCTGCTGCTCCTGGAGGAGTTTCTGCACCCTCTCGATGTAGTGGTCCAGTCCCACGGCCCCGTCGGCCTGCGCCTTTGTCGGCACCCCCGTGCTCTCTTCCCCGCTGCTTTTGGTAGATTCCGTAAGCTGGGATGATGGGCCACAGGCTATGTTCCTGGTTTTCAGGCCGATCAAGACGTTCTCGTGAATGCTTAACGGTCCCACGCCACAGTCTTTGGTTTTGGTAGGGGAGGATTTGCCCAGGGATGACTCCACCTCTGTGGTAGTGCCCACGGCTATAGAACGCTTATTTGCCGTGTCTGTAACGTCTTTGACCAGCCCGTCCCCGGCAGCGATGGTTCTGGTCTCGTTGACCACTGTGCTGGTGTGCTTGTCGCAAGTGACCGACACGGTGTTGGTGAACGCATCAGCCAGGACAGCTGTTCTCGTGTTGGTGGCCTTGCTCACGGCTTCCGTCTCAGTGTTAGTTTGTTGAGACGCCGTCTCGGGGGTGACCATGACGCCAGAGTCCATTTTGGTGACGACATCCGGGTTGGTTCCTTGAGACAGGAGCTCTTTGACAGGGTTGACAACCACGTCCACAGAACACTCCCCACAACCGACCGATCTAGACTCCTTGATCAGCTCGGCCGCGGGTTTACAGAGGGCCGAGCTGTCTTCCGTGTTAACTCCGACGTCACAGACGTTCAGCAGGTCCACGCCTACTCTCTGGTGGCACATCTCCACTCGTCTCCCTACACATCGGTCGTGGACCTCCACTCTCTCGTGCACCACCCATCGCTCCATGGGTACCTCGGGGCCTATGGCAATGCTGCACACGCTGGGCTGACAAGTCACCCCTACGGTTTGGGTGAGAAGAGTCTTAGCCGTGCTAGCATGGCTGAACTCCAGGTGATTACCCACTCCCTGGGTGTTGGTCTGGATCCTGGCCTCCACAGAGGTGCTGTACATCTCGGGCCGGGCCATGCATCCCTTGTCTACTTTTTTCTTGCTGGATCCGCCGGCCGCTTGCAGCTCCAGCTTCAGCTTGCCCATCTCCATCTGGTGGGTGGTTTCCTTCAGCTGGACCTCCAGGCGGTAGACGTTCTCCTTCAGCGTGTATATGGTCTGCTGCTGGAGCTCAATCTCCTTCTCGGCTTCACTGGTCATGCCCAGCATGGCCTCAGTTACACCCACCGCGGAGCTGCGCGTCTCCTGTCGCTCCGTTGACACCCCGGCGTCACGGAACCGAGGCTCCGTGGCCAACTTACTCTCTGTGACGGCGAGGCTGTTCATGTTTTCGTCCGCGCCGATGCCAACGTTTTGCTGGCGAGTTTGGCTCTGTGCGCGAGCCGGCTGGATTTGCCGAATTTCCGCTGCGTTGTTGTCCTGGGTCTTTTTCTCCAGAGCTTGGACCTCGGCGGCCAGGCGCCTGAACTCCTCCAGACGCTGAGCGTTCTGTTCCTGGGCTTCAGGCTCCACAATGTGGAGCTCCGTTTCCTTTTGGATGGGGCCCGGGCTTTCCATCTGGTCAGCACTGCCCACACTGTACGAGCGCTTGCGGAAGCCCCCGGGAGGTCCCTGGCCCTTGGACTGAGCAGTCAGTTGCCTTTTCTCTTCCTGCAGAACCGCAATCTTGACCTGTAAGATGGGAATGCTCTTGGCCTGCTCCTCTAGCTCTTTAAGCCTCTTGAGAGCCACCACCATCTGCTCACGGATCTGCTGCAGGTGCATAGGGCTGACGTTGGTCACCGGCGTGGTCATGCCAGAGCTCATGGGGCTATGGCGAATGGAGCTGCCCAGGGAAGGCGGGTAGTAAGTGCTGTATTCCCCATTGTGGAGGTGGCCGTTGAGGGGGAGCGGCTGAAGGCTGCTGGGGGAAATCTGACTCAGACCCACAGAGCCAGAATAGGAGGACAGGGAGCTGTTGGAGCCCAGGCCACCGAAGCTGGCCAGGCGGCGGCGGGGAGGAGGGGGCTCGCTGTGGGGCTGCATGAGCAGACGTTCCTGTTCAAGACGCCGCCGCGTCTCCATCAGCGTCTTCTCCACCTGGGTGTTGTGGCGAGTGGCAAACCGGGGCGAGGGGGGCGGCAGCAGCTGCTTGGGCTCCGAGCTGCTCAAGCAGGACAGTTGAAGCGGGGTGTCATAGGCCACGGCTGCCCTGCTCAGGGTGGGCGTCAGTGTGGGGGTGAGGGGCGGAGCGGCCTGCAGGTGCCTGGAGGTGAAGAAGACTGGGGACTGCTTGGTGTCGTCGCTGTTGGAGGAGGACAGGGAGTCTGTGGAGGTCCATTCAGCCTGAACACTGCCCCCACTGGTGCTGCCCCTTGGCACCGTCAGTGGTCTGCTGGCCGCTCTGGGCTTCCTCTGGATGCTCAGCTTTTTAATGGTGTTGCCCCGCTCAATGTCATCCACATACTTGAGGAAATCCAGGTCTAGCTGATAACCGTAGGGGGTTTCAACGTAGTAGGGGGCCACCGAATCCTTTTCATCCTCTGTGCCTGGACACCTCTGTCCTCTCTCTGTGTAGGGAAGTAGACAAAGAGAACACAACATTCAGTTAGATGCAATGTTCACATTTTCATATTCAGAATTTCTTCAAATTCTTTTGGAGAACAGTTTTGATGACAAATGATGACAAATGTCTTCTTTTGCATTAAATACAAATCTTAAAGGTAAAACTAAACATTTAAGTGTTTCCTTAGCCGCAGACAAATGCCATTATTTGCAGCTGCAAGCCTAAACACGACTCAAATGTTTCACATGTTTCTGCTAGAAAAACACGAGTGGTAATCATTTTGGAGACGGGTGGCTCAAGTCAGCCTGAAACTATGCAAGAGCCCAATGGGACAGCAACTCCCTGAAAAAATGTACTTGAGAAGTAAACAACTTGTTTGTCGAGGCACATTGACATCTCTTGATAACAATACAAAACTATATTCATTTTAATGTCACTCTGTTCGGTGTAAATAATGTTTTGTTTAAACATTGACATGAATGAGGCTTGTGACCGTTTGACTGCATGTATGTATTGTGACAGACAGACCTGCTGACAACCTGCATAATCTCTTGTTTACAGAACATGGATATAGCAGAGTCAGAAAGCACAGAGAGATAAAAGGTCAACACACCAAGTCAATATTTTAAGTCCAAAATGCATCCCTTTTAACGATTCAAATGATCCCTTTTCTAAAAAACTAAACTGACTGTTCTACCCTCAAACACTCACATAAACACTTTTGCATGTCTTTGCAGTCTTTCCACAAAAGGATGAAAAAAACAACAACAACATAACAATCTAGATTTAATTATTGAGTAAACCATGTTCTTGGATGTCAATCAAAGCTGCTTATATCGAAGTCCAAATTCCACACGTCTGGTTGAAAAATGCCCCCTCAATCAGATGAGAGAGGCCTGCTTTCCCCAACTATCCAGGCCATTAGCAGACTATACATTCACACTGTGTTGGCCAAATACAGCGCCTTGTTCTTGGTATGCCAGGAACTCTTACGGACTAAAGTAAACAGGGGCTTGAAATAAACAGCCCCGCTGGTCTCACTTCCCAGGGCACACTGCTCCGACAGCCTCTTCCGTCAATCCTTTCCGTTCAGTGAAAACAGAGGAGGGAATTACAATGCTAAGCCTGCTGCGAAAACCTCACTGCCTTGTTGTTCAAACTTCACTTACCTCAGTCAAATAGCAGGCTCCAGTCCCTAGCACACTCTCCTCTCTCTCTCCCTCTCTCTCTCTCTCTCACTGTGAACGCGCTGGCAGGACAGGATATAAAAAGGAACAGACTACAGAGTTGTTCTCTCTCTTCTCTCTGTTCACTCTTTCTCAATCCTCACTCCATAAGGGGAAAAAATTCCACTATTGGTGTAAACTTAGCCAAGCACAAGTCAGACGCGCTATTGGCCGATGGCTTCCTCCAATCGCGTGCAGCTTTCAGCCAGGCTCTTCCCTGCCCAAACAGGGGTCCTGTTATTCAGTGTCAGGTAGCTGCAGCCATGACAATAAAGCCTATGTTCTTGGGATATGTAGCTTGCTTGGCTACTTATAGCATCAGAGGTCAAACCTTTAAAACAAAGAGTTACCTATTGAACGAGAAACAGTGGGTTCATGTTGTAGTTCTTCCAAGTGAATTGAATATTAATGAATACATCTTCTAGAATTAAATGTACCAGCAAATTTTAGCCAACATCGCTTGAAAGAAAACTTCAACATCAATCCATTCTAAAATAAAGTATCTTCAACAGTGCAGATTTTGTGCTACGCGTTCCAACACAAAGCGTCCACTGTCAATGCCGTGCTCTACTGTGACATGTACTGACCTGAAAGGGCACATCCTGTGTTTTCTGGTGTAAATATTCCCTGTACCCTGCTGACACAGACAGACTCTTGTACTGTCTGGAGCCGAGGACTCCCTTGGCACGAGGGACAGCGAGCACACCAGCCATGTCATAGAAGTGACAGGGTGCTCTTTGGTACTGGGGCACGGAGACCCTGAACAGCTGAGCTGTGACCTCATCACTGAGGGACAACTGATGTGTTTGCGGGGGAAGGGGGGGGTGCACGTTCCAGTGACAGGGTACCGATAGTCACACTAACGAGGGCTCAGGAGCCATTATGATCACAGCTGTTACATTGTCAATGTGATTATGATCATCAACAGCTGTTACATTGTCAATGTGACAGGGATTACACACAATACAAGTGTTATGAGGCAGCACTCCGTTCACCTCGTTCCTTTTGACCATTCTGGGAACCCATTAGCAAAACCGCACCAGTCTGTCTCGAGAGACTACCTTAACAGTAGACAATTTCTAATCGTTAATACAATCAGTGAAAGGAATATCAACTGATCATAATATACAGTATATATGGTCAGTTGGGACACATTTTAATATACTGTATTAGAATTCTCCTTTCCATCGAACATCTGATATATGGAGCTGGAAAACAGTCACATTCTGAAAGCAAACTTTTATTGGTCCTGAAGTGGTGATAAAATGGCCAACTGTGAGCAGTTTTAATTACCCAATGAAACATTAAGCATGTAAACAACTCAAAACAGATTTTAAAGATGGCATTCCAAACATCTTTGTAGTGTCATGCATCCTCAGCAGGGATACAGAAATATAAATATTACTGATTACTGAACATCAACTCAACTGTAGTAGCCAAGGAAAGAAAGATTTTTTCCTTTTGATTTTATTTTGATTTTACGAAGGCCAATCACAAGTCTTTCACAGACAGGAACGTCATTACCACTGTCCTGAGGCCCAACAATGAAAATGTGCACTGCCAGCCCTGGACACAGGACGACAAGAAGTAAACCAAGTGCATTTGTGTTTATGTTTATATTTGTTTGTTCCAAGTTCTCCAAATTTATTAGAAGAATTTGCACTTTAACAAAATATTGGTCAACAGACTCAACACATTAGTAATGTGGTCTAGGATTCTCGGAAATCTCAATCAGACCCACGAATCGGTTGGGCTCTTAGAATGCCGGCATTCCTGTTCATGTTGGAATGTTTGTGTTGACCAATTAAGTTATATTCAGGACAGAGGAAAATGGCTCTATGCCTATGTTTGCAGGGATGTTTGTAAAAGTTTACATTTAGTGATAACAAAAGCCCTTTAAAATCCATTGTGTGCTTGGATACGGAACAAAGTACTGCACTAAAAAGGCTGCATAGTTTCCTAGTTGCATGTGAATTCGTCAACAGCACCTCCAAGGCACAACTATTTCCTGGTTTTAACCACTTAAACCATCTATACTTAGTAAACTAATTGTTTACCAGGGTCTGCGCTGTACTCGACGAAAATAACCAACCTTATTTACAACCTCACAACGCGTTGTGATGCATCGTAACTTAAGCTTGTAGATCTGCTATTTCTACGGCAAACATTCCCTCGTAGAACAGGGCTGCTAGGTTTCAAGTGGTTAAATCACTAATCCGTGAAATTCCACATCCGTTTTGCTAGCCTACGCTCACTGGCACATTATACCAGCGATAGAGCTTTATGAGCACACATTCTTAACAGGATGAGAACTACTGCTGCCATACATCGTATACTGTAGGTTTCCCTGATGACGCCTAGACACATCACTGTTTATTTTGTACATACTGTACATTACTTAAGACTTCACCTACAATGTAGATACTGTACACATCCTGTACGAGTACATGCAGTACAGAGTGCATACTTGTGCAGTAAATGGGCAGTTAGAAATGTCAACATCACCCAAACACATATAATGCAACCGTGTCTGTCTAACAAAATGTATACTTTTTCCAAAGAAAACCACCCAAAATAGCAGTTGAGAAGATTACCATTATTCCCTGTCTAGAACACAAGAGAACTTTCCTTCGAGTTCCAAGAAAATCAGAAGACAGGTCTCGCATGAAGCCCTACAGTAGCTAGTGTTAAAACAATATTTAAGTTACCAGAAAATGGTGTAATATTCATGTATCATACTCACACTTGGGTGCGTGACGCTGAATGTTGGCAAAATACTGCTGTGTGAAGCCAAGTGTTTAGAGGACAGGACTAGTGTATGGTAGCTACTAGCCAGACACACGCCCCAACACAGAATAACAGAGGTTCCACACACACACACACACACACACACACACACACGCACGCACGCACACACACGAGCGCACTGCATTTCCTGACCCTGCCTGTGAGCCCCATACGCCTAATTAGTCACAACAACGTTTGATCAACCCCTCTTACTACAAGACATGCATTCTTACATAAACCCAGGATGCAAACACCAAACAACACAGTACTACACTACACATTTTGTACCATTTCTTTCAATGGCGGATAGGGTGGGAAATCAAGGACAAATAGGTTAGAGTGAGAGTGCTAGACCCAAAACATTTCATTTTTCAAGCAGCTCGCGAGACAGTGCCAGACGTTCTTGCCAAATTCAACAACATTCTACACAATGACGCAGACTCGAGGAAATGTCCGGGCTTCCTTAGCAAGCAGTGAGGCAGGAGATGAAGTATGAAAGGGTTTGTCCATCTCAATCCCTTAGTGCATAAAGTAAAACAATTAAACAGGCTGAACACTATTGAAAAGTCACACCTGTGTGAACTGAGTGGTGCAACTCCCCACCCCCCTATCTCTCTCTCATTAGCAGGCAACAGTAATACACTAATTGACTAATACTATCTCTCTCTCTCTCCGTTTCTGGCACAACAGCGCCCCTACTGGTACTCAGTCATATACTGGTGCTCATGGCCACATAGGCACATAGGTAGGCACCACTCAAAAAGTGATATTGTAGTTTTTCTGCATGGTGGAACAGTTATCAGGACAATATCATTCACCAGAACCAGGGACATGTTTTCAAGGAGTCTAACATAGATACAATTTAATTTGACGTTCAATGGGTATATTTAGGAGGGGGCGTATCTGATCAAATGAATATCAATCTAATATCGTATTTTTGTGACTGTAAAAGTAGAAATACAGAATGGAATATTTCTATACTGGCAACTCATCTTCTTAACTTCAGCAGAATTATCAAAGCAAACTACAGAGACAAAACTTATGTAAAGTGCCATCACAAACTGTCAACATTATCTCATTGTATTATTGTTGTTGTTCCACTAGCAGTCATAAAACTGTCTCCAATGCCACCAAAGTTATGCTGAAATGATTTCACAATCACTGTATACAATCCATGAATGTGAAAACTATATCTCCTAACTGCTTGTTTTTAGCCTTGGTGGCTGTGACATCGTTTGCCGTGTATATGTCAAAATAGAAATCTTGACTTCAGAAAACATCAGATTGATGTAATGTTTTCTCACATAATGCATCATGTGAATTGTAGAACACAGAGAAAGGCCGAAACAGACATTCTTGTTGTTTCAATATACTATGATAAAGATCAACAGTGTAGTTAATGTATTTGTACAGTAATGGCATTCCCTGCCAATCACATGCTTTGTTTTCAAAAGCCCACAGTGCCAATCACGTGTTTTGATGTGCAGGCTCGGCTCCAGGATTAAATGAATGGGGCACACATCATTTTTATATAGTAAAACAATATGTACATAAAACTTAAACTGAGGGGACAGAATTTGCAACTGAGGGTGGTCAAGGCACCCGTTTAAACTGTCTGTCTGTCTGTTTGTGTACCTTTTGTGCCCATACAGAGATCTCTGAATCCCCTTTATGCCCATATGGAGATCAATATATGCATGCGCATATGAGGGGGGTCCTTGTTGTGGAAGGTCATTGTGCAGTGACAAATGTATAATGTGGAAAACGTGTGTCACAAAGTGACTTTGTGAATAGTGGACTAAGGTGCTATTTACACGAGGATGGTGTTCATAGAAAATGGCAAAGTCCCGTTGCGTTCTCATTTTTTCTTACCCTTTACACGAGAACGCACACGTTATGCTATAATGTGCTATTATGCTATAATGTCGCTAGGTGGCGATAACGGGCTGCCAAATAGACAGGTCACCCACGTACAAGAAGAAGAACCCCTTCACGCAAGCCTGCGCAACATGGCTCCGTCTTTTTGGCAAATCTCTCTCTTCAAAAACTCTTATTTTGAAGAGATGGTCTTAAATTTGCTAGCTTAGATTTGCCAAAAAACAGTGCCGCACAAGCGGCGCAACACTGCTCTGGGCTGACACTGACAGGCAAAAGCGCCACGGGATGGTATATATTTTATAATACATTAGGCTACATAAACGCTGCTGCTGCCGCCTATCACAAGGCTTTTTATTTACATCATGGTTTTACATTCACCATCGCTGATGAGCAGCACTTTGTAGGCGAGGAGGGAGGCTTGTTCAGGAACTCCATTATATCATAATTATATGGCTCTGCATCAATGTAATAAACATATGCGCTGTGAGCCAACGTGAGCCATGATGTCATAAGTTTTGCGGATTCACCGTTTTGCCTGTTTACACGGAGAAGGGATAAAACGGCGTTCTCAAAGATTTCCACTCTGGAAGGTGGTTTCACTTTGTTGCGTTTTCACCTCATGAGAACACGGTTCTCGTCTAAACAACCACAGCAAACAGTACTTTATTTTGCCGTTTTCTATGAACACCATCCTCGTGTAAATAGCACCTAAGTAATCAAATGTCAGGTGTGCGGAATTCAGCAGGTGTAGCCTGGGGTTGCCATGGCAATCAATTGGCTCAGACAGAATCTGGAAATTGGTCAGGTGTGGGGACTTAGGCTCATTACGGTACGAGAGCCTTTTCTGGTGGTTCTGGACAACCGTGTATCCGACCGACTCAAGTCCGGGCACTGCACACCATGTGGTGGCGAGGAACGTGTGTGTGTCACGTTACATCTGTAACGTGGATTTCAGATGTACGTATAGAGATTTGTCACATTTATTGTAAGATTTTACAGTGATACAGGTCTCAAAGTCACTGTTTGAGCACACAAACAAACAAACACTAAAAGAGTGCCTTAGAGACATGAAGTTTCACTATGAAATGTAAGTCAATGGGGATAATATTTTCAATAATCAATTTTCAATCAATGGAGCAACTATTGAAGATATCTCAACAATATTAGGAGTTACATCATGGTAATAACTTAACTACACAACTCAAACTTCTACAGAGGTCTAATTGTGCTTTAATCCCAGTTTAGGTTCTGAAAAGATTGTAATATACAAATGTCTAAACCAAGATAAAGGCAAAGTTTCAATGAAAAAGTGACATTATACTATTGAATGTAATTAGAGGCAAACCCACACTTGAAACCAGAGATCCATTTTGCCAACACATGACAAATCTCTTGGTGTAAATCTTGGTGTAAAAATGTTGAAAATCCATTCCAGTCAGGCTTAGTGAATGAGGCACAATTATGCCATTTACAATAAAGACACGTGGTGCCACCCCGCCCCTCTGGCATACACTCACAAACACACAGGTCTTACACAGACACAATAAGAAACCGGCTCACGGACCACAATGCCGTGGGGCGTTTTAAGTTGTAGTTGGCTTGTCTCTCTGTTGAAACAACACTGCTTGAGAGGATTTGGAGAAGCTCTACAAGCTCCACTTTTCACTTTACTCTAGAGCTAGGCTGCTCTCTGTCTTGGTCCATTGCTGCCATGTAATGGCAGAGCCCCAGCCTCTGTGTTTTCTTTTCCAACATCAGTCTATCAAATAGATGTGTACCGTTGCACAGCATAAGTGCCTCTTCACAGATAACAATTGATATCCTACAACTCAATGCTCAATCAAAAACACCAAACTCAAAATGTAAACGCTGCAGCTAAATCAAAAACATCAAACTCAAAATGGAAACGCAGAGCTTCTCTGTGGTTGTTTTTGGGTATGTTTATGTGATACACATCTGATACACATCTTTGTGTGTATTTTTCTTCTTGAGAACGCAGAGATGCCAGCCCGGTTGTTGTCGGTATACAAGAAGAGGTTTCTTATAGCGGTGGCAGGCTCACACAAAACATGGTGCTTAAGTGTCCAGAAATGATCTGCCACGCATGCTGTGCATACCTCTGGGGATTTGTAAGTAAAAAGGATTCACTTTCCGCTTGTGTTTGTTTGCCAGGCCAAGAATGTGAGCCGTCTGCAGGTGTGTGCTCTGTGCTGGACCTAGTCTGACAGGTTTGATTTCGCACTTAAGTGTGGAAATCTCTTCTGTGCACGCAAGCACAGAAACAAACAGCCTTGGTGCACTTTTGAAATGGGAGGGGTCAAATTAAGTCCTAAACGACTCCTTAAGTTTGAAGACAGGCAATTACATAATGTTGTTTTGACATGGTATAATGCATTTCTGACACCGTTATCAGACTTGCTAGCATTTTTTTTGGCAGCACATGCCATGTCTGACATTCCAACAGTGGTGTGCAACTTCCATTTGCCCGTGACACCACAGCATAGAGTCTAGTGTCAAACTTGTTCCACAGTTCTTGCTCCCGTTTGGAGCAATAAGGTTCTATAGAACAGCTACTCGCTAATATAGTACTTTTGTGCTTTTAACAATGCATTTACCGTAATAAATGTGAAGCTCGATCAGATGAAATGATAGGCACAGACAGACAAAGATTATTGTAATATATAGATTATTACTCTACTGTAAGCAATAGAACTGAGCATTACAAAAGCTTTAGAATGTAGATGCAGTGATCCATCTTGGGCTTGAATAAATTGGCTTAACACTGGATTTGTTAAAATACCGCAAGTCAGATAAAGACTTAGAAAATCATCTTTGATAATTTCCACATAGCATCCACATGCAAAATCAAGGTTGTGTAGGCCTCAACAGGCTAAATATACATACCAACATAGATGAAACTGGATAGCTAAGCCACATTAGACCCTATTGTATCCCAACGTGGCTAGGTTTTATTTAGCCAGGACGACATGCACAGATTTAGGACCTTCGAAACCCGTCAACAAGTTGCCAATGAGTTGGTCTTCAATTGCGAGAAATATAAAAATATAAATAAATAAAAACAGAACAGTACAATAATACACATAATGCAAAACAACTAATCGGATGCATAATATTCAGGCAGTTTATATAACATGTTAGTGTACGTAGAACAAGTGAACAGTGGCATCGGTGAACACCAAGTAAATACAGAAGCAGGTTTACCTGGGCCGTTGCCATTCACGTGCATGGTTTGAGCCATGGTTGTGGTTGTAGCCGTGCACTCTTTGTCCCAGAACCAGACTCGCAGTCACTGGGGTCATGCAACTGCCATGCATCAAGTCCAGCTTACCATGCAACCTGCAAACTGACACAACAGAAAGAAAACACAAGCACACATTGAGCATTTTGTAGTAGTACTAATAGTAACTAGAGAAAGTGCCCTTCTGGGCACAGGTCTCCACCAGGTTATGGACAGATCCGTGCAGTTAGAGGTAAAAACACTTTTCGGCCAGTTATAGCGCCACCTTGAGGCTGAGTTGAAATTGTTCATGTGGCATTTCGTCCTCGGCCTAGTGGAAATGTGCGTGCACAATTTCACGGAAATCACGCAATGTGTTCATGATTTGCAGCATTTTGTTTGAAACTGAGCACTCCTGTGAACTTTGGAAGCCAATCTTAACCAATCAGGATGGAGTCTGAGAAATCTGAATGACCCGTTTCGTTGAATGGCTCTAGAGAGACTGTGTACCAATTTGCGTGATGTTTGGACAAAATCTGTAGGTGTACTGTGAAAAAACTTGTTTTGCACAAAGCGGCCTCCTGGTGGCGCTATAACAGGCCGTTCTGGAAAGTTTGGGGCAGAGGTTCATGGTTGGCATCCAGGGAGTGTGTGTGCAAAATTTGGCATCGACCGGGTTAACGGTGGCTGAGATTAGCTGGTCACGGACGGACGGACGGACACACGGACGGACGGACGGAGTGCAAAACATACTCTCCCCATGCCTTCGGCTGGTGGAGACAATAATGTTAGAACACATTCTACCACATTAGAGGAGCATGAAACCCTATAGATTTTTTGTCTCCACCAGGCCGAAGGCATGGGGAGAGAGTATGTTTTGCACCCCGTCCCTGTGTGTGTGTGTGTGTGTGTGTGTGTGTGTGTGTGTGTGTGTGTGTGCGTCCGTCTGTTACCAGCTAATCTCCGGCACCGTTAACCCGGTCGATGCCAAATTTTGCACACACACTCCCTGGATGCCAACGATGAATTTCTTTTTTTTATATTACTCCTCCAGATTCTGTCCAAAAATCTTTGGAGGATTGGCCCGTTTTGAACAAAAAGCCTCAAATCATGAACGCAGCGTGCAATTTATGTGAAACTTTCACAGACTTTCCTACTAGGCTGAGGAATATATCCCACCCTTTTCACATTGGCCTGTTATAGTGCCAACAACAGGGGGATTTTTGCAAAACACATTTTTGGCACAAAACGCCTCAAATCATGAACGCAGCGTGCAATTTACGTGAAATCTTTCACAGACTTTCCTACTAGGCTGAGGAACATATCCCACCCTTTTCACATCGGCCTGTTCTAGCGCTACCAACAGGTGGATTTTTGCAAAACACATTTCTGGAACAAAATGCCTCAAATCATCCAATTGCCATCCAAGGCGTAAGAAGAAATGGCATCCTTTTCACATTGGCCTATTATAGCGCCACCAGGAGACCACAACCTGATGGACCTGTGGAGACCTGGTGGAGACCTGTGCCCCAAGGGGCACATTTTCTAGTTGTGTCTGTTTTTACAGCCAATAACCATAGAAGATTAAAACAAGCAACATAGCTGCTAATTGATTTGAGAGAAACAAACAAAGCTCTCATACATTTGACAGAGTAAATGAAAGACATTTAAAGTCTTACACAGTTGCATCACACAAAAGGCCTTTCTTTTTAAAAAGGTTAAAAGCCCACTTAATGCAATCAACAGAATGTACCCATGATTTTTCACAGGTGTGCTTGCATCTGACATTTATGAGCATAAAGGTCTTGTGTGCACTAGTCCAGTCATTATTATCAATGGATACATTATGAACCAACACAAAAGAGCTATTCTCCCCTTAATATGGAACCAACACGGGGAACAAGAGTTTGACTCAGGGGCAACAGACGGCTTAGATAAAAAAAAGATCTGGATGAATGACAATGGAGACAACAAAGACTTCTTCTTACTCCCTTGCCTTCACAGAGATTCCAAAACATTATGCCATTTGTGATACAATGCAGTTAATCAACTGAATTGCATGTTTTACCAATTCAAAATGTACATAACAAATGATCAAAGTAAACTAATCATGCCGTATAATACAGTCCCAGGCACCATTATGCTCAGTACATGCCAAACATCCATTTATCGATATAATTTTGGGGGAAAAAAGAAAAGATCCCATGAAGTCCTCTCACAGACCAATCGTGCAGATCTTCAATTAAATCCATGAACTTGACACTTTCTTTCATGAGCTATATTCCAGGACACATGGGGTAAGTAAATTGATACAAAATGTAGTAATTTTGGGTGTAGTATTAAGCTGACTATTATGTACTTGTGGGAGGACCTAGAGAAATGACCAGCGAGTGTCCTCGTTCTCCAATAAAAGTATAATTTAAAAGTTCTCTGTCAGCAGCTGAAACTCCAATGGAAACCAATGCAGGTGATGTTTCAGTGGAAAAATGCATTACTAGGGCCATACTGTAACTAGAAAGGCCAGCACTGTTTAGAGAAAGTTGTTTATACTACTGACTGACTGCGCTACCAAAAAAAGATGCACAGCAATTAGGACGACGCATCTAGATCGTGACCACCAGGACCTATAATAGCTCTGATATGAAGGGGAGAGAGAGCCTGCTTAACAAACTCTGATCTGCAAATAGGCCTAGTCCTACAGTAGACCTACAAGCTCTCAACTGGCCTCCCCTTCTCAGCTGCTCCACCTCAGAATTAAATACATGGACCTTAGCATCCCTACACCTCTGGGCACGAAGACAAATATTCCGTTAAAATAGACGATCATTCACTATTGAAGTACAATGAAGTATAGTATAGGGTTAGGTGATGTGAGGGAATACAGGATTTAACCTCATATCTGAATAGTTTCTGTAAACATTAGTTTGATCAATCTTGTGTGTATGTTACTGCTGTTGTTGCAGACCTGCTGCTCCAACATTTCGTTGCTTGTGTGCCTGTACCCATTACAAATTCGGCATAATAGTACACACAAAAAAACGTGTCTGTATTTAATTTGTTTAGGCCCACTAAGAAAATAATTAAAATGCTGTTTTGAGTTGATATCATAAGCATGTGAATAGAATGAGATTCACGAGCTGTAAATTGTTGTCTTATATAGCTTTAGCAAGAAGGAATACAGCGAGGAAGCAGGGAAAGTTACAAGATACAAAATATTCTTTGATCCCGGTTCCAAATACTTCAAATTCCATGCCACATTCTAAAAGAATTTGTGAATTATCTTCATTGCATGGCATTGCATGGAAAATCAGTTTGATTTTTTTTTAATTTGCCATCTGTTTGTAATATAAACAGAGTCAGAGCATATTAATATACAGAGTTTTCATGTTGAGGAACCGACATATTGCAGCTTTTCCATCCATTATGGTGCATTAACATTAACAATCAATATTGAACTACAATGTGGTTCCATCATTTAACGCAGTAATTTCTTGTTCAACTAAACCAGCATTATGCAATTAATGCTGCTATAGGAAGATTAGCTCTCTAATAATTAAGACTCTCCATCAAGTCATATTTCATTGGCGCGCCAATCATGTCATTTTAAACCCACGATGCAATGTGCTATGAACTTCTTCCTAATACAAATAGCTAAATCAAATATGAAGTATTAAACAAATGAGGTTTGAGGTCATATTGGCAGAATCCGAGTGCAAATCAATGAGGAGACAATTTTGGATTATCAATTTATAATCAGCGGAGCAAGGTATTTCATGTTATTGTGCTTTACCAGGATTGCAACCACACTACCACAGTACCCTGTCAGCAACCACACTACCACACTACCCTGTCAGCAACCACACTACCACACTACTGTCAGCAACCACACTACCACACTACTGTCAGCAACCACACTACCACACTACCCTGTCAGCAACCACACTACCACACTACCCTGTCAGCAACCACACTACCACACTACTGTCAGCAACCACACTACCCTGTCAGAAACCACACTACCCTGTCAGCACCCACACTACCACACTACCCTGTCCAACCACACTACCACAGTACCCTGTCAGCTTGAATAATCACAACCACACTACCACAGTACCCCGTCAGCTTGAATAATCACAACCACACTACCACAGTACCCTGTCAGCTTGAATAATCACAACCACACTACCACAGTACCCCGTCAGCTTGAATAATCACAACCACACTACCACAGTACCCTGTCAGCTTGATTAATCACAACCACACTAGACACTACCACAGTACCCTGTCAGCTTGAATAATCACACTACCACAGTAGCCTGTCAGCTTGAATAAACCACACTACCACAGTACCCTGTCAGCTTGAATAAACCACACTACCACACCCTGTCAGCTTGAATAATCAGTGTGAGGGAAACTTCAAAATGCTCAAATTACATTACAAAGACAAGACGCAAACATACAGTATGATACAAACTGATTTGTCACCAGACACAACACTGAGATTTCTGCAAAGATGAGGACATGAGACCATGTGAGTGAAGTGAGCAATTCAAGACATAAACTACTTCCTCCATGCAATGAGACAATTACAATTTACAATTTACAATTTACAATTTACAATTTAGGCATTTAGCAGACGCTCTTAATCCAGAGCGACTTACATTTAGGCAAGAACAACAAACAAGCAACCATTTGACTAACCAAACGTCTCTGAAGTGTCCTGTTCCATGGGCTGCTGTTACACAAACCTGTAGGAAGGAACAGCAAATGTAATCCTTCCATCATTTTCGTGATTCCATGCATTCCCAAAATCAGATTATCAATACAGAAATAATTTTGAGAGACTTCACCAAATTGTGTTGGGTGTGTCAGTCAAAAACAAATTATTTGATATTCATTTTAGCCGACCCGCCCTCTTCCAGGGGCCAGTGCATAGGGAGGAGTTTCACTCAGAACGGGTTATTCTGGTTGCCATTTCTCCATTTTCCTGCCTACCAGTAGGCTAGTAGGCTATAGTAGTAGGCTGCGAGGCTACATTTTCCAGCCTCACTGTGGAGATTATAGATATAAAATATAAAATAATTAAATAAACACTGTATGGTTTGGGTGTCAGATGACAAAATAACATAACCTTGATCCACAACAGTATTGGGTCTGCCCCGTTAGTTTATACCCTAACTTGTCCATTCCAACGCGGGCTGTGAGATTTATGCTTCCATTGTAGCCTTGCAGTGCGTTGACTGTTGGACGGAGGTATCAAATAATTAAATACACGCTGTATGGTTTCTTTGATATGGGTCATGGGTGTCAGCTGACAAAATATCATAACCTTCAAGCAACATTCCCAAAGACATCTCTACCTGTCCTCAAACGAGCATGGCAGTGTAATCAAAATAATAATGGTCAGATCGCGTACGGACAGATTATTTATTTACTGCGGAGAGAACACATGTTTGACTGGTCACTCGTCACTCTCGTGGTGTTTTTCCCCTCTCCCTGGTTGGTTCCATAAGGATATGTCCACATGTCTTCTCGTCAAGTAAGATGTAAACATTGAGAACTGTTTTGACGTGAGGGGAGGCGTCTATCAGATCAGAACACCCGAACAGAGCCATAGAGTAGAAGAGTTGTGACAAGTCAAAGATAGTGGAGAGATGGAAGATGGTGTTGTACTGCAGTGACAATATACACACCAGCGTCACTGACAAGCAAACTTACGAACTACAGACTGGCAGCCAAGTAGCCTAGCATCCTACTACTACTTACTAGCCTACATGTAGGCAGTAAGATGGCGCCCAAATAAACCAAAATCCTACCGAACACGTCACTATGCCCATTGTAATTTCAAACTCCATTTTACCCATGATAGATTTATCGAAAACCACATACTTTTTTCTGGTGACTGATATTGTCCGTGTTTTTTAACCTAATGTATTTTTTATAATTGTTTTGGAAAATAACCTCCAGGAGGACGTGGAGGCGACTAAAATAAATCTAAAATAATTATTAAAAATTAACAGTAAATGAAAAAGCATGGCCCCCTCACGTATTAGGACAATATCAGTCACCAGAAAAAAGGCCCGGTATTTTCGATGAATCTATCATGGTTAAAATGGTGTTTGAAGTTACAATGGGTTTGTATACAGTAGGAAGGGGGCGGGGCAGCTAAAATGAATATCAAATATCTAAATATTGAATTGAGCAACTTAAAAACTGTCTGGGGTGTTCACATAAAATAAGCCTGAGTAGACGATAAAATTACCAAAAGTTTTTGGGAAAGTGAAATATCCCTTTAAATATGTATAAAACCTGCAGACAGACTTTCAATCCACTTTCCAGCCACTTTGAGTCTGGTGTCCATATTTTGGTCATTATAGGTGGAACAAAAAATGTAATGGTTAAAAGCTTTTTTTTAAATAGCCCAATTTAAAGCTGATTTATAAGCTTGCAGATTCTCTATTTTCACCAATTTGTACGACACATACGTAGGTCTAAAATAGCATTATGAAAAACAAAAATATTAAATATGGAGATACAAAGTTTCTGCCCGACAGTGATTATAAGGATACTGCTGCAGGATAAAGTGCTACTCAGGATTAAATGCCATTATGTTACTACTATGTCAGATGTGCCAGTGTACACATTCAATGACTGTTGCTCAACGATCCAGTAGCAACAAGCAGAACAATTTCTAACCAAAATAAATACTGTGGGATGCATGAGCAGCCTGTTAAATTCAAACGGACACTGAGGGATAGATTATGATGAGGTGTTGTTCTGTAGAAATTATGGCAGTATGAAAACCGGCAATAAAGGCTAAACTTGCTTTAGCATGCATGTATGCATCTTGGATTGCTATGTCTATGCTAGCTCACATGCTTATATCAAAACTGCAAATCCACAACAATGATGAGAACATACGTTTGTTAAACATTCACCCAAGCAATTTACCTGTAACTCTCATAGTAACTTCTTCTGACAGTATGCAGGTAGCGAGTACAAGTGAATCCACATAGTTCTGACAACTAGCCTATAGCCCAGCAATCCACAAAGAGAGAGAGAGAGAGGGAGGGATGGGTTACCAAGCTAAGATTAGCCGACTTCCTCAGATGACAGCCAAACGATCTGTGTACTATAAGAGGAAAGAGTACTTTAGGCAGTTTGGGCCACCCCAATGTGTCCCAGCAGCCTCCAGGTAAAGGTCTAACATTGAGACAAATGACCTCCGGTCACCTCCATGGTCTCTCTGGACTGACCTTCAACGTTGAAAAGGGTCCAAAGGACAAAAACAATGGTTTGTATAAGCCATATGCCCTTTCATAAATGGCTAAATATTAACTTGTCCAATGAAAGAGTCAGCATTTCTCTCCACCTTCTGCCAGCTGAAGGTGGAAACAGGGTAAATAAGAACACCACTCTGTAGCCCATTAATAACTTAAGCGTTATAATCTTTTTGATGGGCTGGAGTAAGAGACACAAAATAGACAGACGCACATGTCCCAGTAGTTATCTGACTGGCTACTGGAATTTGTGCCTCCCATCATTACAGTACAGTGGAAACAACACTGGTCCAATGTCAGTAATTCAAGTTATTAATAATTTAATTACCTGACATTAGATCATTTCAGTCAGCAGCAGGTGGCCTCTGAGTGATTATCATCAATGAATTGCAATAGAACAAGCAGCATAACCGTTCATTCATACGTCGACTATTGAACAAAAAACTAAAATGATAACTTTTGATCGGTTTTACAGGCAGACAAAGCTACACAGTAAAATCCTCAGTGTTAATCGCTTATAGATAGATCTTTATTTGTCATTGCAACATGTACAACGAAATTAAAAGTGCTAACCAATCAGTGCGTCATATCACAAAACACAAAGCTAAAACAAAACACACATGACTTCCTGTTATTGCACAACCCCTGTAGCACTATAGGCATGTATAATGCACAAACATGTAATTGTAGCCGTTATTGCACAACAAACCCTTATTGCACTTAAGACAGCAGAAAAACAAAACATGTGTCGCAGCAACAGATCATTTCTTAGCCGCATTGAGTGCAACTATACCGCTGTGGGATAGAAGCTGTTGCTGAATATGTTGGTCCCGAGTATCCGAGTATGTAACTAAATGGACCTGTACCTTTAACAACAACAATTTCTACGTGTACTACCTAATTTGTTGAGCAGTGGAGGGGGGGGTTTAGGTGTGTCCCATGGGGGTGGAGTGGTCATAAACAAGGACCGTCTGAGATGGCTGCTACACTATGACCCGTCTAGTTCACGTGTCAGGCATTTCAAGTGCTGCTTACAGTCTGCTACAAGGCAGCAGCTCAAAATATCACATGTGTCAGCAAGACATTGTACATTTACATTTAGCCAAGATTTAATTTTGGCGTTTAAGAGGCCTTTGTAACAAAATGATCATTAAGCCCAAATCAATCAATTTATCATCCCAATTAGAATGAGGAATGTGCAATACATAGATACACTGACTAATGCCACAGAGAGTGAAATCAACACTATCATCAACTGAGGAAGGCTTGATACCAAAATTAAGAAGGTTTGTTTTTTTAACCGACGGTTAAACAGACTGGCAGTGTGCGGGTCTCCCTCCTTCTACGTCTACTGCTTTGTCGCCAACGCACCTGCAACAAACTGAACTGGGTGTGCGGAAGTCTTCTCATCACTGGGGACCGAGTGAAAATTGTTGGCTAGTATGTGTTGCATAGCCAGTTGCACAACATCCATTGTGTTAATGGAATAGCTTATGCTTCCCCCAAAGGAAACTCAGAAGATCCAGATCTACTGTATTTACACCAGCACAGTACATCCACAACAGGCCAACCAAGCGTTCCTCATGTGACAGAGCAAAGGTAGCCTTGTGTCAAGTTGTGTGGCTCTTCCGTTACCTGACACGGCTCTGCAATCTATTTAAGAATTTGAGAATTTAAGAATGCTGCGGACTTGAAATGCCGCTGAAACGTAGCAAGTCCTGCATGCATGCGTGCACATTTTCACAAGCATATGCACATGCATGTACAGCTGCACGCCCATCCACACAAAATGTGGTCATGAGAGGCCAGGACTGAATGTCTGAAAGAAAAGGCACCAACAAGCTAGTAAAATCATTTTGTGTTCCTTCATTTATCCATTTTAAACTCTCGTGTGTGCAAATGCAACCCTCGATGTAACCTTACACGTCCTTTTGGTGACATTTGCACACTCTCAGAATTAAATTAGCAGTTGGTGCCGGTGGCCATGTGTTCACTTCATGTGTTAACTCCGTTAATCTACCACCAGGATGTTTTCAAAAGTCAAAGACGAGAAGCTTGACGACTCACCATAATTCACAGGACAAAATGAGACGAAACAGACCATGCCACTTAGATCCACGCAGGGCTGTGAGAGCTGTGACTGTCTGGAGGAGACCTTATTTCACAATAGGATGAAAGGTCTGAAACGGGGCTCTAGTCATTAGCCGACACACACAGACCGGATCGACTTGTTTTGTTCCTGGTCACCGAGTAGTTACATAAATATTAAGCACGCACATATTGTATGCTGGTATGTCAGGTGCTGCAGGTGCATACCTGTTGCCAAGTTACACGAGCTCAGGCTGCAGGGGTGTGTATGCGTCTGCATTGCAAAGGAAGCCAGCACTATGATTTTACACGCTACAGGTGGCCCGTGGCGAGGAAAACAATAACGGATGCAACAAGATCTCCGACAAAACCAGGCAATGCTAATAACCTCACTAAATAAGTGGCTATTCATCGAGGGCTGACAAAACTGTGACAAGTTAGCGTCACATTTTCCACTGAAAAAGAAAAAACAATCCCTGCCCTCAGTGCAGGTTTTTCAACGCAAATGTCAACCAGTAAACAGTGCGAGTGCTTAAGTTAGAGAGGCCTATAAAAGGGTTAAAAAGTTGCTACTGTGAATATTCAACAGGGCTGCTTTTTCCTCTCATAAAAGCCTCACTTTCTCTGGTCGTGGTTTTTAATGGAGGAAAAACGCCCCGAGATAAAGTTGAATACTTCTGTCTATGTGTCAGTGGGGGCTCCAATTTGACACACACACACACACACACACACACACACACACACACACACACACACACACACACACACACACACACACACACACACACACACACACACACACACACACACACACACACACACACACACACACACACACACACACACACACACACACACACACACACACACAGCCGTGTAACCTTCGCAACTGTTGAAGAATGGGAGAGTGGCATGCGTGTGTGTGTGCGCGCGTGTGTGACTGTGTACGTGTGTGTACGCATCATACGGTATGTATGCCTGTTCAGGAACGCGTGTGTAGCTGCATAACTGCCCAGCGAGTGGCGGCTACTTGTCATGTTCACTCTCTGCATCTGGATCTCATTAGGACAAGCCTTTGAAGCTTCGGAGGGGAAGCCACTGTGCCAACTGTGAAGGAGGAGGCAGTGGGGGGGGGGGGGGGGGGGGGGCATGGGAGGGGGGGGGGGTGAGGGGGCAGACACCTGCAGGATGGTTGACATGGCATGTACATGGGCTGAGTGTGTGCACACACTTCTCCCCCCCCCCCCCCCTACATACATGGGACCTGCTGGGGTTAGTTCTTCAGAAAGCCTTGTAATTATCCCTGCAAGAAAAAGGAGCTAGGGCTGTGGAATGAAACTCAGCTGAGAGGTTTTTTGTTCCCCCCCCCCCGCCTATCTAGCGCTTCCACAACCGGCAGGGCGAGCAACACTTCCACGACAGAAACAGCACGGACGAGGAGGAGACCAAGGAGACGCGAGGCTGTCTCAGCCAGTCGCTGTCGGTTTGTTTTTTACACTTGCTTTGGCAACAGAAACGTATGTTTTCTCATGCCAATAAAATCGCCTTTGAATTGAATTGTGTGGGGACTACTCCTCTGTCAAGTGATGTGTGTTTTGCCCAGGCAGATATGACTAGATTTCCAATAATTTGACAAGATAGGCAGGAAGTAGTGCAGTAGTGCAAAACTGGATCATGGTCCCAATGGATATTTATTAAATATCCCCCAAAAGGTCACGTTTCTTTCGGAAGAGCTTGTTGCTCGAAGGTCGAAACACCACCTTCGGCAGAAATGTCATCAACAATACATCCATGGGAAAATGATCAAGTATGAAGACTCAGTTTACTTTATCTTCAAAACTGAAACCTCCCTAAGTAAAAACAGTACCATCTTTGCACTGCTCCCTCACCCACAGCATGTATCTAACGCACCAGCCAACTAAATATAACACCCACAGGAACGTTAAACAGAGGATGACTGGATCATGCAGTCAACTCACTGTAATCGGTTTGCACACGTTTTTCTTTTAGTGGGGGGGTGTCTTCAACTCCCAGCTGTTCCTTCCACGAAGCCACCCACAGCCCTTGTGCACCATGACAGAATATGTAGTATCTTATTTCAACTGTCTGCAGCCTTAGTAATTTTATAAAATGAAAAGATGATGCAGACGCCCCATCATTACACTGCTGTGAAACAACTCCCTCTTTCATTCGTTACTCCTCTACCTCCCACATTCATTTCTTTCATCTAAGGAATGAATAGATCCGAAATAGACGGTGCAGCACAGTCCAAGAATGTCCATCTTCCACAGAAGTTAGATCTTGTTATTTCATCTTTATCGCAACATTATATTATTGAAGCTTAAAATGGATTCTGGACTGAGGCTTTGCAATTACAGAGCAATGCATTTGGCCCAGCTGTGAGTCACATGATGCAATGGCATGGTATCACTACCCTTCTGCACACCAACGCAAACATGACTATTTTATACAAAAGCAGAGGTTTTCAACTTGTCGTTCAGCTCCATTGCAACTGTGGAAATGGTTGACACACCATTATCCATCTTATCCATGTCATAGACCCATTCTGGGCATTCATTCATTCACTGACTTTTTTTTAACTGCAAATGGCAGATCCACAAGCTCACACAGTGCATCGCAGCGTTGTACTTTATCTTGGTGTTGCGTAACAAAAATAGCCAATCTACACTAACGTATAAATCAAGTGGTAAAATGTCAGGTGCTCACTCAGAAATGCGTCTGTACATAGGGGTGAAAGCAGGTCATTTTAGTCATTCATATCTTCCAGAAGATAATTTCTAGGCATAGAACGCTGCAGGGTGAATGTGTACTTAATTATGGCTGTCTGTTCAAGAGTGGATCCGACGAGAGAAGAAAAACACATTGGTGGGTCTGTGCAAAAAGCTAAAAGCACCATAGGGCCTAAATGGAAACAAGACTGCAAGGAATGTCTTTGGCGCTATCCCTTTTGGACTGAGTGTTTGACTGTACTGTTTATACAGTCTGTCTAATAAACTATTCAATCAATCATTCACTCACACCATAACTGGCATAAAACAACTTTTAGAACATCTATTATTCAGTGATGATAGCCATGTTTTCCTCACACACGTGGAGACACACATTTGTTCAGCAACTATGTTGTACTTAGTAAAGTAAGGGAAGTTGCTGAGAGACTCTGCTTTCATAGCAAAATCTATAAAAAGATTACAAAAAGATTCTAAGCTCCCACACACACACACACACACACACACACACACACACACCTCCCCCCTAACTGAACCCGCGAGATAGGGGTGTAGAGCTCATTTTAGAATGTTGCTTTGGCCTGCGGTGCCTCTAGTGTAGGAATGCACTTCATCTGGTTTAGTACTGTGTATGCAGTCTGTCTGGTGAAACAACAGCTCTCCTCAGAAGACCCCTGGCCTGTAGCAAGACCTTTAACAGACAGACGGACACCTTCAGACAGACCTCCTGTAGCACGGTGGTTCCCAGGGGGTCCCAAAATTATTATGGGGAGGGTCCCAGTCCCCAGATGATGAGCTTAATACACATTGTTTTCTCACTCAACATGTTTTCTCACTCAAGAGAATTTCTAAAGTAATTTTATATGATTAAAGTGTAAAGATACGGTAAAGTAAATTATATAATTTGTACAGAAATAGCTACTAGATTCCAGAATGTTCTCAGCAGCACCTTTTACTGTATTAGCTATAATCAATAGCCCAGTAAAAGTGTGAAAAGTTAGGACAACCCCAAGGCCCCTGTGCTGACATGGGCTATCAATCATTTATCCATTTTATTGCTCAATACATTTTTGGGGGTCCAATGTGATACCAAGAATTTCAGAATTATGATTGATGAGTGTTTTACTCTGCTGGTTGAGAGCCTAGGAGAGGAAACAGTTCTACTTTGGGTAGGATGAGGATGTACAGACAGAGAGAGTGGCTCTCCGTCAGAAAGCTCCATCCACATGCTTTGGGCTTGTTCTGCCAGTGCCAAACGGATCATGAGCAATCGGTTTCAGAGATTTACTCTGACATGCTCCCGCAAAATGTACTGCATGCTACTTTATGTGCCAAGCTAGTGTCCATGAAGAGATTTTTTTACTTACTTTTTTACTACATGTTATCAGACTCAGACTGTTATCAGACTCTTAAAAGTACGCAATATTTCTTTCAAATGTAGTGGAGTGAAATTAAAAAGTACAATACTCAAGTAAAGTACCAATACTCAAACATTTACTTAAGTACACTACACAAGTAAATGCAGTCTACTTTGTTAGTATACTGTCCACAACTGATGAAGGCCATTGAAGGTTTTCAGAAATGGATAAACTGGGCCTTTATGCAAACAATAAGATCCCAATGTATATCATTAATCAAGCAGTTTGGCACAGAGAGCTGACTTAGGACTTCTCCCACTCTGCTGCTGACACATTCTTCTCCACCCACCTTTATACAGTAGTCGAGGCAAAGCAGCTGCTTCTGCTGACAACACTGCCCCCTGGGGGAAGAGCATGCAATAACCTGCAGAGGTCCCAAGAGCATTGGGCTTCATTTTCTTTTTAAAATAAATAACAGACCCGGCCCATTGAAATGACTGTATTGGGGTGTTTACAAATGCCTATAAATTACAGATCACAATCATTTAAAAACGTCTTGTAAAGGAACAAGCTTTTGCCACAACAGTTGACAGACAAAGAATATACACACACCCAAGTCACATTATACTCCCCGTCGAATTATTAGGTGCCCAGAATTCCATGTGGTTGAGAGGATTGTGTCCTGTTTGAACACTTTAGCTCCACACTTGTAACCTTTTTATAACTATTATATAGCACATTATGCCTATTCAAATACTAAATCCCTCCCTTCCCCGACTCTGTATAACTCAGGGGTAGGGCTGGGCAATTCACTGAAAATATATCAAAACCGACAATTTAGAACCTCTAACCAACGTAATCTTGCTCATGTAGGGCAGTGTAAAAAAGGGAAAAAAAAGTGTGTAAAATAATTGCTAATTAAATCGTAATCAAGGCAAAAGTCTGAAATAATCGTGCTATTGATTTGATGTCATATTGCCCAGCCCTAGGGTTTTACTGGTACGACCAGCCACAGGCACCTGGCCAATCAAGCCAAGGCGCACAGGAAGTGACAACACATAGGGCAATATGTTTTTTAAGTATGGAGAATTGGAGATAGGCAAGAAGAAATTGACAAAGCATCATGGCGACCCGGAAGAGTTGCCATGTGGATCCGCCGTGTGGATTGTGGATCTCAGCCACCATTACCCTACCAAATAATATAGTAAAGTCACTAGCAGTGAAACCCCGGAGTCTACAGAGAAGGGTTGCATTTGTTGCTTATACTGTAAGTGTAAATGTAAAAGAAATATATATATGTGGTGTGGGAAATAATCTATTCTATATTGGAGTAGTTGTCACGTGGCGCAAAAGTGTGTCACTAGCCAATGAAAAGATGTGCCCATGATGTGCCCATGTGGCCACTAGCCAATGAAAACTCAACCAACTCAACCAAGCCACACCTGTCACTAGCTCTCAGCCCTTCCCCTCCCTCTTTGGCTGCTGTAATGTGATCTCCCCTATGGATCTCTCTCTCTCTCCGCAGAGAAACCTTACCTATAGTCGCCTCACCATTTCGCTTATTCCTTCTAAATCTCTGCATTTAAAATATAGGTCGCTCAGCGAATGTCTTAGTTACATTAACATTGTTCTTAGAAAATACTTGGTTTGTCCCTAACTACTACGATTAGACAGATCGCGTTTGTTATTTCGCTACTGCCAGTACTTCTGATTGCACGCACACACACACACACACACACACACACACAACACTACCCCATGTCCCACACACACACAACACTGCCGCATGGATTTAAGCTGTCAAACCATACAGCATTGTCATATTTAAAAGGCGCTTTATAGCTTCTCTCAGCTCAAAGCGTGTATGAATAAGGAGATAAATGAACAGCTGACATCGGTGGGAGAGGACGTCAGCTGTGTGTGTGTGCGCGCGCGCGCGTGTGAGAGGGAGGTAAACAGTCAGCAACACGTTAAATTTCTACTTCTACTAAAGAAAGAGGCAGCGATTGAGCCATAAGTCCATATCCATAAATTCGGGGACATAAATTGCGCAAAATACTGTTAAACATGACGGCATCAGCCTGCTGCATCCTCCTAGCTGTTGTGTGCTAAGCTAAATCACATCATACAGGACCACAACAGTCAACACGGCATTGACCAGGATTGCCACATTGACTGAGAGGGAAACAAGCAACCAGGTCTATGAAAATGTTAACAGGCCAGATCAAGTCAGAAACTGTCAAACATCATTGTCCAATTTTGTTTTAGAGCAGTGGTTCTCAAACATTTTCATGTCATGGACCACTAATATTCTATATATATATATATATATATAATATGTTATATATAATATATATATGTACTATATATATTTACTATATATACACACCGGTATATATACAGTGTACACAAACCGTATATCTAGGTGTGCCCCCAGATTTTTAGGCTATGAAAAGTGTGCCCTGGGACAAAAAAGGTTGAGTTAAGCCGTGCCCAAAAGGTAGATCACGATCTCGGCCAGTGCCAAAAATGATCGGAGCAAATACCGGGCAGTGTGTATGAGCCATAACGTGTTGACTACACTACACTACACTAATAAGGACACATAATAATAACTAATAACCCATCCGTTACTACATGTGGAGTCAACTCCCGCAATTTCCTTCTTCCCATAGTGCGCGGCAAAGTAACTCTGGGATGAGCGGCGAAATTCTAGTGAGCTATATACAGTATCTATTATCTACACTGAGCTACTCCTCAAAGCAGTAGTAGTAACAGCAATACAGCCACTCTTGTTGGATTGAATGTGATTCACCTTAATTTCACATATCTCACATTATAGAATGGCGTGTTCCTATCATCACTGCCTGTCTATTCTTCCACACCGGTGTCAACACTGAACTGCACTGACCTCCCTGGGCCTGAGTCTCCCCGACATGTCATTCTTTCTGCACCATGCCCTTTGTCCCCCTCCCCCATCCATAGTCTCCTCCGTCCAGCCTGCACTTGACCAAGGACAGGCTGGAGCCTATTATTTGTTTAGCTCTTTGAGTGGAGCCAGTATGGCTGAGGGGCCCATGGCCCCAGGAACTTCACCGTCCAACCACCCATGTGGGGGACCATCCTAAGAGGGGCACCACTTGAAAACCACCACCTACATTATTCAACCATACAACGGACACTGTGTGAACATTTCCCTCCATCCAACCTGGAGGACGTTCTGCAAGGCTTACTTGAACCCGTGGAGGGCATCTCAGATGGGACAACATCTCTTTTATTAGATTATGTGGCATAACATGTCTTATCTGCATGGCAGTGTGTATACTGCTTGAGGTACACCATGCCAGTATCAGTGCCAGAGCTTCGGTTTGTATAATTTAGTGAAGCTAGTGATAAGACTACATTTTTGCAGACTAAACATCTGAAAGTGTGCCGATTACAAGATATATAAAGATAGGCCTAGGCAAGTCATTGTGCGGTGTAGGACTAGTAATTATTGTTTTTCTATTTGCTGCCATAATGAGAAAAGGAATAGCATCATTTTTTTACACTGCATGGCTGATGCATAAAGGAGATAAGTAACTGACACGTTTTAGTCTAAAGTTACAGACTTTTGAAAAACAAGTTGGCGCCAAAACCAAGACCATTCAGTTGTAGCAAGACTAGCGACTCTAGCGAGTTTCCCCGACTCTAGCGAGTTTCCCTGTCAAGACTGTCAAACCCGGTGCTTTCACTAACTCTGCTGTCAGCTCCGTCAAAGAGACATTGTGGGAGAAATCCCCCGTTTAAGTGCCCTCATGTTTGCTTTTGTGCCCAGCAAGCCCACTCTCCTGACCTTTTGGAGACGGACCAATAAGATTGAGCGCCGCTTCTCCTATGGTGCCCTTCTCTTCTGACAGTGGCCAGACAATAAAGAACAAGCTAATTAAACTGATGACAGCTGGGAGGTCTTTCACTGAAGGGGGGAGTTACTGAACTAAAGCGAAAGAAAGACACAGAAAACTGGGCACAAGGCCCAATGCCTTCACAAACAATTTGAAAGCACGCCTCAAAAGTAATCCTTTGGTTTACACATATAAGGCTGACTCAGAGTGTAAAAACTGAAAAATGTACCATCGAAAATAGCCGATCTACAAGCTCACATGGAATGCCGAAGTATGAATCAGGCTTTAGAAATTAAAATGTGTTGAAGAGGTCAGTGAAGGAGGTATTTCATTTAGCTCCCAAGCCTCCTATCAGATTGGTTGAAGTTGTAGTGTTGAAATGTGTGGTTTCATTATACTGTCTCAAACGATGCCAACATGAAACTGTGCTACAGGGAACTGGAACTTGTGTTTTGACTGCTGTTGCATTTTCACTGCACTCACTGCTGTGCTGTTGTTGTGTTTTCACTGCGCTCACTGCTGTTGTTGTGTTTTCACTGCGCTCACTGCTGTTGTGTTTTCACTGTGCTCACTGTTGTGTTTTCACTGCGCTCACTGCTGTTGTGTTTTCACTACAATCACTGCTGTTGTGTTTTCACTGTGCTCACTGTTGTGTTTTCACTGCGCTCACTGTATTTTCACTGTGCTCACTGCTGTTGTTGTGTTTTCACTGCGCTCACTGCTGTTGTGTTTTCACTGTGCTCACTGTTGTGTTTTCACTGCGCTCACTGCTGTTGTGTTTTCACTACGCTCACTGTTGTTGTGTTTTCACTGTGCTCACTGTTGTTGTGTTTTCACTGTGCTCACTGCTGTTGTGTTTTCACTACGCTCACTGTTGTTGTGTTTTCACTGTGCTCACTGTTGTTGTGTTTTCACTGTGCTCACTGCTGTTGTGTTTTCACTGTGCTCACTGCTGTTGTGTTTTCACTGTGCTCACTGCTGTTGTGTTTTCACTGTGCTCACTGTTGTGTTTTCACTGCACTCACTGTTGTGTTTTCACTACGCTCACTGTTGTGTTTTCACTGTGCTCACTGTTGTTGTGTTTTCACTGTGCTCACTGTTGTTGTGTTTTCACTGTGCTCACTGCTGTTGTTGTGTTTTCACTGTGCTCACTGCTGTTGTTGTGTTTTCACTGTGCTCACTGCTGTTGTGTTTTCACTGTGCTCACTGCTGTTGTTGTGTTTTCACTGTGCTCACTGCTGTTGTGTTTTCACTGCGCTCACTGCTGTTGTGTTTTCACTGTGCTCACTGCTGTTGTGTTTTCACTGCGCTCACTGCTGTTGTGTTTTCACTGTGCTCACTGCTGTTGTGTTTTCACTGCGCTCACTGCTGTTGTGTTTTCACTGCGCTCACTTCTGTTGAACTTGTTTTCAGAACTTTTCACTGTGCTCACTGCACAGGAATACATTTAAATCCATCAAATGAAAGTGTTAAAAAAAAACCTTGACAAGTTCAACTGTTCATGGTGATAACCTCGGTCTACTTGCCATGCGAAGAACTATTTGAGGAATTTTGGGAGCCATGGAGGCAAACTTCTGTCTGTCTTAATTAGAGCTGGCCTCTTGGTGAAAGACTGATGGCTGGGGAACAACTTTTGTTTGGCCCGCCCAAACACTTGAGCTGCTGGACCAATAATGATGTTAATGAGTCACAGACCATCTATGGTGCATTAGTGACAGGGAATAGAGGGAATTGCACCAATGTAATGATTAAGATCTATAGACAGGAAGGTTCCAGCAGAAGAGAAAAGGGGGACATGTCCCACACTGACCCAAGTTGTCAAGCAACCTTGCGCCCACATGTGTAGGATGTACTGTGTGGACAAACTCAAATGCCAAGCCCTACTTACAAATGTTCTGATGCATCCTAAAATTTGGCAGTATACACAAAACACTCGCCATTTAATTGTCGCACAAGCTTGCTCCCACATAGCTCCAAACCCCTGTCTTGCTAGCCAGGGCACCAGCTAACGCACCAACAAAATTCAGTTGGTGACAAAGTTGACAATGAATTGCAGTTATATCCTTCTTTATGGAAATTGTAAAGCAAAGCCTGGCTTGTTTCGGAAGGTGGCTTCTTTGGAGTAGCCACTGGAGAAACAAAATCAATCAGCGACGTGTCCCCTAAAGCACTGGGTTTTCATCTCAAGGGACTGCAGCCCCAGCTGTGCCATGCATGGTCCAAAACCTTGGAACAAAAGAGAGCCGAGTCCTACCAGAGAGCGGGAATGACAACTCCCAGCCTCAGGGGCTTTCAACCACAACATTAACATCCAACGGAAAAGGTGTTTCCATTGGAAGTGATATCAAATCCATCAAACTGCTTTGCTACTGGAGAGCAGCGAATCCCTGAAGTGACTGTGAAACGCTATTGATGAATGTGATCACAGTGAATGCTTTAATGCAGCAGAGTGTAATTTGATGTGATATTTGAGCACGAGGACAACAAGTGACAGTGATGGCCTCGACTCTATATGAAGGTGACGGTGATAATTGATCACCTAAAACTGGAGTATGTATGAGCCTTAAGGGAGTTTCATGTGAAGAGGCTGTTCTGCATGGTATTGTCCATTTCAGGTGGTTTCCTCTTTGTCTTTCACTTTAGTTCATCTTATCTTTCATCCCTATACTGATAATATAACCCTGCACTTCTTACACCCGATTTATACATGGTTGCACTTCTGCATGTTAGGTGTGTGAGTGACACCAGCACACAACTAAGTACAAGTCAGGCCATATACTGTTATGATCTCTGTATTTTTACTGCCATTATGACTCCTGTACTTCTTCCTGTTACTATGACCCTGTACAGTACTACTTACATTGACCATTAAATTGACCCCTGTACTTCTTTCCATTGGTTTATTATAATGTTGAAGGGCTACTTGTACGTCTCTCTGGGTAAGTGTGTTGGCAAAAATTGCAAAAAATAAATGTAAATGTGTTTGTCAAATATATTCATGTCCATCTGTCGAAACCTTCGCCCCCAGCTGGCTGCAATGTCTCGGACGCTAGCTGGCTTTTGTCACAATCTCAGTGCACGCCTAGCCGGCCCCATTGTTTACCACGGAGATAGGAGCGTAGAGCCTAATAAGCTGACATCAGCGGCTAGGTCTGATTAACCGGCTTCAGATGTGTTTGTCACGGATAATATCAAACATGCTAATCATGCCGTTGCCAACGGTCATCATTCCTGCTCAGTCACTGGGACTCTTTAGTCTCACTATGAGAAAGCAAGAAAGGGAGAAGTGCAGCGATTAGGTCTCATTTTGGAACACAGCAATATGTTATGCCACAAAACAAGTGAATTGATTATACTCTTTTCATGAATGCACAAACCTTTCTGCCACCTACCACAGACTGTGTTATATTAGTTACCACAATATACTGTAGAAATACAAATAAAAAGGTCTGTATTCAATGTTTGACTTTGTAAACGTACAAAAGTATTGGTATCAACATATTCCAGTAGCACCAAAGTACTAAGATATGTTAGATATGTTATACGGGGAACAGGGAGAGAGAGACGGGGAGTGACAAGCAGCAAAGGCCATTAGGCTAGGGAATCAAATTAGAACCTATGTATGGTATAAACGTGTATATTAGGCATCGGTGCTCCAAAGCACTAAAATGCTTAGCCGATCTACCATCTCACAGCACGATGCATGTTGATCGTAAAATGAGACTTATTTGGCAATAATAATCTAAATCTACAAAGTAACTAAACTAAGATGTAGTGGAGTAATAATAATAATAATAATGAATTTTATTTACATTGCACTTTTCATTTACAAGTTATCCCAGAGTGCTACATGGTTAAAACATAATCTATCATAGAAGGGTTAACAAAAAAAAACAGTGCAACACAAAAAAGCCTTCCGAAACAAGAAGGTTTTCAGGCCTGTTTTAAAACATTCCACAGTCTGCGGCACTCTCAGGTCCATGGGGAGGCCATGTAGAAGTAAAACGTATTGAAAAAATGAACATGCGGTACTCTCAAGTACATTACTTGAGTAAATGTACTTAGTTACTCCACCACTGGAGCCCCAAAAGGGGAAACCGAAGGATGGACCCAAGAATGCGAAAGAAAGGAGAATAGTCAAGCGAGAGAGGGAGGGGAGATACAGAGGGTGGATTAATCCCATTAGGGCGGCAGCTAAATGATTTGTTCCAGTGAAAGAGGGAGAGAAAGAGATGGGGAGGGGTGTCTCTCTGGGGGCAGTGTGGGGCGGGGCGGGGTGGTGGTGACAGTACCGTCGGGGAGCTGAGGTTCACCTCCTCAGTGGGGACTCTTTTGCTCTCCTGTTCAGCTCTCCCGCTAGCAGCCTCAGCCCTCCTCACTGACAGTCCCCAGAGGGGCCCACAAGGCCAACTGACTGATACACGACGTGAAGGAATTCCAGAATTTGAAATTCTAATTGCTTCCCATGGTGAGACGAAGGAGGAAATGTTAGAACAAAAGGGTGAAGTGTGGAGGAGGAGGATCGACTATCTGACATGCCAAATTCAGCGTGGAATTCAGCCACCGATGCCGTGACCTCCAAAACGTACATGGCACATTTGCGGCGATTCAAAGGATGACGCCTCCACACTGCCTGAAAAAGCCCCTCTGCAATTAAAAAAAATACGATAACATACGATTCAAGAGATTAGGGGGGAGTGTGTTAACAAACCTGCTGACATGTCGAGTTATGAGCAGCCCTTGGGCTCTGGGCCCCCTTACAAGGCTGGCTGACAAACGTGATTGCAAATCTAGGGCAGCCTGTTAACACATGGAATAATACTGTATATAAAACATACACCGCGAGCCTCCAAACAACCAACCCTCAGGTATGTGTGCGTTTGTGTGTCCTTGTCCTTCCAAACTGACAGTCTTGACAGACACATGGGGTCGGTTCCATTCTACGAGAATGCTTGCAAACAAAGAAACTCCCTGTCTTCGTATGGTGCACTTAAGGAGTTGCAGAATGTCATAACAATAGCAGATGGATCCTTGGCACTGACAAGGCTTCATCTCCTCTGGGTAAGGAAAGATGGCTGAAAGACTACCCTTACTAACATAAAAACAAAATAGCTCGACTTCCCTGCCACACGCGCACACGCACACGCACACGCACACACACACACACACACACACACACACACACACACACACACACACACACACACACACACACACACACCTACCTACCTACCCACCCCTCCAGTCCTTTACAAGGCTAATGAAGAATGTGACAAAAACAGACTCAAGAGTCTGAGTCATGAGTGACAGCTTGATACCTCACATACTCCTATACCACAATAACATGCCAAAGACCAAGGCAACATGGGCCAAATAGATCACTGCAGAAACGAAAATGGCCTGTAAAAAGATATGTAATTATGATCAAACCGTGCTTCCAACCTTTTTCCTAAACTCAAATGAGTTGACTTTGCAAACACAAACAGAAGTAGCCATAGGGCTGGACGATATGGAAATAAATCAAATGTGATAATGTTGACCAATTACCTCAATATCGATATTGTGACGATAATATCACGTTGTGAGAACAAATTTACTTAAATTTTTTCCAAGATTATAGCTGATCTGATAATATTGCTGATATATTGCCCAGACCTAAGTTAGCAGATAGAATGTATGACGAGGCTGGCTTGCTGCAAATGCAAACGATTACAGTTTACAGGTGCAAAAGAAAGCCAGGGCTATATTCAAAGTCATGTTCCTAGATCCGACAGAATCTCTACAGAAATCCCACTACAATGAAAATGAAATGGTGGGAGAAAAAAAACATGTCCAATTGCTCAAATTACGAGCTTGAAATTTGCTCTGCCCAGGGGGCACGGCTCTATGTAAATTCAAAGCAAGGCTTCCGAGCCCTTGTCAACGCAAAGGAAACTGTAATAACTGTGGGACTACAGAATGACTTCCGTGTCATCCTTTTCATTACGCTGGCCTCGGCTAGTGACTGTGGGGTCATAGGCTAGCAAAACAGTTGCATGCCTTCATAGGTATAATGCAACACATTGTATTGTGTAGGGAGCGGAAAAGGAGAGGAGAGCGAGAGGGGGACTCGTCCCAGTGGGAGTCACTCATTTGGCCTACAACAGCAGCAGCATTCCACTGGAAACACTGTGGCATTATCACAGGCCTCTGTTCAGTGGGAGGATCTCCACATCCACTGTGACAAAGGGATTAAGTCTTACGGGCATTCTGGGAATTTCTGAAGGTGACTTGTTTTTGTCCATTTAGAATCCTCTCACATTCTGAATCCTTTCTCGTGTCCGATTCTTTGTTTTGAAGTATTTATACAGCTCTGCTGATAGATTGTGGGAATTTATTTAGCCACTTTTACCCTGGTATGACTATTTTGATCATGAGAGGAATATCTTCAAAAACATTCACTGTATCTTCACTCAGTGTGTACTTAAAATAGTACGAAAATAGTGCACAAGTGGTTGAAGATGGAACTGCCCAACTTTAAAGAATTATTCAGGACAGTGTGTCATTAGCTGATGAAAATACTATTCTAGGTGGGCATGTCAAATTAAAGATTAAATTACTATGCCAATAGGCTGCTATATCAGAATTTCTCGTAACAGTGACAATGGCGCACCGCACAATAAATACCTTGTGAGCTTGTAGATCCGCCATTTTCGGTGCACACCACCAATAACTCAGGCTTTAGGTCGCTGATGGTGGCATGTACCCACAAGCTTGCAAGCATGTGTTGTTATGCCATTGATACTGAACCACTACATAATTCATTCAAACCTCACAACTTTCAAAACCAACAATGGGTTGTTTGCAATGTCAGATGGGCATTAATTTAGGCTATTCATTATGTTGTGTTCACAATTGACAAACGTTCACTAATGTACTCTACCACTAAAACATTTCAGTTCAGTTTTTTTCCCAGCTCTTTTGGACAACAAAATGCATATATATATATATACACAACAATTTGGGCAACAAATAAAAACGAAAAGGAAAGTCAGAGGCAAAAGTTGTCAAGTTAATTAGCCATGGTGAAGTGAACTAAAACATGACTGACAAACTTAAAAGTTACAAAAGTCACACAACAATAATAGGGATGCACTGAAAGGGAAATTCTGGGCCGAAACCGAACACCGAATATCCGAATATGATTAATATTATATATTTTTTTCCTACCATTGCTGTCATGGCCGTACCTTAAAGCTACCTGATTTATGGCAAAATAAATGGTTATGGCAAAACTTAACTTAAATAATAATCACAATTATGGGGCCATAAAACATTTATTCAGCTCTTTTGATATAACATACATTTTCATCATGTGGCCCTGTTGACATTGTACTTCGGGATGCCTTGGCCTAATCGATCATTATTGGTAAACCATAACACAATGACAATGAAAGGTATTGACTCTACACAGCAGGAATTATTGTATTGATGCAATGTATGTAGCTGTGTATATGTATGTTTAAATGCTTATTTATATGTATGCTTTATATATGTGTAGGGGAATGTATACTGTATATCTAAGGACAACATGAATGTATGCACTGTGCAGGTAGACAGATATCCATCAGTGTACAACACATGCACTTAAATATGCAAATTATGGACTCCAGGGGTAGGGCCTGACAAGCCTATGGCTTCTCCCTAGCCCTTTTTCGGATATCGGACAGGACATAAGCAACGGACACTCAAAAACAAAAAAGGGGGGGGAAATGGAAATAATACATAATGTGCTTTATGTATGAACTGTATGTCCACCATTCCGAAAATAAAACTGAACTGAACTGAACATTCACTTGGCCCTACTGTGGAACAGTGGATGTCACAAATTTGCCTACATAGAACTGCATAAGCAAATACAATGGAGAAGATTAATCTATGCTGAGACCACAGATGCATCCATTGTTAAAGTCTCTAGTGGATTTGTAATACAGAATGGGCTCATATGGCTGCGCGCTCCCGTCCATGAACAAATATTGACTCCGTTGGTGACCCATCCTCTACAAAGTGACAAAGATGGGGAAGGAGACAGATGTCACTGAATATACAAATGACATTGACAATATAAGAAAGGGAAGCAAGAGGATTCATAAATTACTTCCAGGACAATGACCAGATATTGAAAACCTTCTTCCATAAGCAGTTATTAGAAATCTAAATGGATGATGCCATGCCATGCCACGCTCACCTCATCCGGTGTGATGATAACGCTATGCCTTACTTTAATATTCATTCAAACAGTCTAATAAAGAAAAAAAGCTCACTAGAGAATGGATTCTATTACATACCTATATCTCAAAGGCCTGCCAACCTGTTGATGCAAAAGAGTTGGCTCAGTCACCTCAGTGCCAACATCCCTTTAATTTGAATAAACAAAGAGGGCTGATTATACCGCTAAAGTGAGAAGAGGTTCACCATTGCTGTATGCCTTTAAGGAAAGGAAACGACAACAATGGCCTTTCGTCAACGATCCGGAGATGAAGGCTTTCTGAAGGTATGTCAGTGAAGTAAGATGAAGGCTTTCTGAAGTAAGACTACTGTAGAAAATGAAAGAAAAGACCTGGCGAGATCAGACTTGCATTGTCAATTGTATCACAGCACAAGTAAGACGCGCAAACGCGGGAAGCGAACGCAGCTCGTGTGTGTGTGTGTGTGTGTGTGTGCGCTACAGCTCCGCCCTCTGGTGGCGGGCGGGTGGTGTCACAGCGGGACAGACAGACAGACAGACAGACACACAGACAGACATGATCTGCAGGGTCTCATAGTTAGTGCTCAGTTTGCTCACTGCATTCGCAATTAAAAAGACACAATAACCATATTCGAGTAGACCGTATGCCAGTGGGAAGTCCCCGCAGTTCTCGACAGCCACTCCTCTCAGATTAAAAGGGACTGACAAACCTGCAGTCAACAATCAACATTTATCTACGTACATTATTCATTATGGTCTGACAGCCAAACCAAAACCCAAACCAGACCAGTAGTACTCTTGACAAACCCGGTACAGGCAAACCGAACCCAGTAGTGTGAGAAGCCCCGATACGCATTTGACCCGGGGATATAGCTAGCACCATACGTAAATATCACCGGCCAGTTGTTTAGAAGAACATTGTCCAATTACAGTAGGACAGATTAGTCATGCTTTTGCGTTTCATTCCAACAAAATAAAAGCATGCAATTTCAACACAATTTCCACATAATGTGTTTTGTGTAGCACAGAAACACTAATAAAAGACTACTCCAAACTAAAATGCATTCCCGACTTCTCACGGTCACAATGGTGTATAAATAATTTTTGGGATGTACCTGTAAAGTATGAATCACTCACTATTGCCTTAAACATCAGCACAATGCTAATCTTCATCGGTGGCACCCAGAGCATGGCAGTTAGCAGACACTGCTGTCGAGTGAGGATCACAGGGACAGGTCAGGGAACCTGCGGACAGCGTTGCCTAGGTGATCTGTCCCTCACATTGTGGAAACTGAAACCTGAGAAGGCGTAGGGCGGCTACTAGGGCCCATTATCAGACTTCACCCACAGCCAGGTGCTGCTGAGGCCTCAATTTACATAGACAAACACCAAACATGATTTGGGAGAATGCTGAAGAGACTGTCAAATACTCAATCCTGGACTCTTCCATGAAATATATGATAGCGGTAAACACTAGGCCTGGACTGTTTCAATCTGATTTGGGCGTTTTTTGCAACACTCGGGAAGTGCAATAATGTTCAGAATGCATTTCTAGTTTCATAAATGTTCAATCTAAAGGCAGTTGAACAGCTAACCGCGTGAATTCACTCATAGTATATGCTGACCCACATCACGTAACACATGGATTTCAGACTTAAGAGATGATTACATGCAGTCACTCTTTTTGCGATAATCAAAGGGGCTTAATGAAATGTGGCCCCCCTGTGGAGGCGGTCCCATATTAAACCCTCCTCATGTGGTGCGCAGACCAGACAGTGTGCCTTCATGTGGAAGAGAGCCTTTAACTAGAGCAGATAAGATCAAGGGTGTCCCTAGGGAGTCAATCTCCACTGTAAACAAAGTCCCACTGACCACAAGAGGAAACAATTTACTGCCCTAATGTAACAGTTTACTGAAAACTGGTCGACCTTCTTCGAGGAGAAGTTTGACTACTGCCTGGAGAACTAAAGGAGACATGTTGTCCTGAATGTGCTATGGTTCTATATAAACAAGTCTTTTCCTTAACCACTTACCAGTATATACCCTATTCAAAATGTTTAAAAAAAACGTGGTTAATGGGTAATTATTTGTATTGTCAAGTTTATTAAAATTGTGCATGGCAATTTTTGCCAATGCAGACATTTCCGAACATGGCAACGCGAACTTAATACCAGCCAACCAGTTCACACCCTATATCCCAGAAATCACCTGTACTGCTTTGACCCGAGTCTCTTCTTTTCCAAGCATTTAACGGACATTCGGCTGGACTTTAACTCAATGAAAACTAAAATAAAAGAAGCAAAACATCCTCAAACTTAAGTGAAACTCCAGTGATGGAGACAGACATGATGGTAATATGAGTAGCATTGTTGTGGCTAGTGGACCAAAGCTCTCCTTGCGTTATGCAAGCCATAAACTGTGGCATCACTGACTGGAGACACACACATATGAACAAATCAGTTGAGCTCTTCCTGAGAGCAATTTCCATGGAAGCTCCATATTATGAGAAACCCTGATTGTTCAAAATTGCGTATTTGTGGAAGAAAACACAGGGGAGCGTAGAAAACACCAAAACAATTGGAAAAGTTGAATTTCATGTTGTAGGGCCTTTAAGTTGATAATTGTTATTGCCAATGCATAATTATGATGATTATTGTAATTGAAGCTGTAAGTAGTCAGCCTCTGTGATAAAGATGGGATCAGGCCCAAACATACAGACTGCCTTATTGCTGAGTGATTCACCATGACAAGGAAGGTTCTATCATGTCTGCATAGTTATTATCCCCAATATCAACTGCACCCTGGAATTCCCTTGCACCTGCCTTGTCTTGTTCAACGCGCCAAAAACATATTTTCTTTTTCCTCACTTTTCCAGATCATGATTGATTGGCTATGGCTTCATGAAAGAAAACAAAGAAAATAACAGCCACCAAGAACTCTTATCATTCCTGAATGATTTGCTCAGCTCTCATTTCCTCACCACTTCAGAAGCACAAAGAACACACTGGTTTAACATTCAAATAAATTACATTTGAATGTTTTGTCCAAAATATGGATGTCAGGTTGAAAATAGTTCAAATGTTGCTATATATATATATAGCCTTCTTTGTTTATTCAAATTAAAGGGATATATATAATATATATATTTTTTTGTCTATAATCTTACCTGTATCACCAAAGAGCACCCATGCGCCACTGACTGATTCCTGCAGTGCTTCTATTTTTATTACAGAATTGTCCTCTGCATTGGGAAATGGGCACAAACAAAGTATATAATGCATATGTTTTTGTATAATTGTATATTGTTGCAATAATAATGTGGTTGTCACAAAACCCAAGGCATACCTGGATTTGTCTCATGGCCCACCATTTTAGTTGTTATGCTGTCAGATAGAGTGATAAAGGGGGCCTTTATGTTGAAAGGCCTCTACATGTTCCCTCAGCTGGGCAGAAAGTATGATAGCTTCTGAAAACCCTTTTGGGCGGGTCAAACCATCTGGGATTTCTGGTTATATATTTCACACCAGATAGTCCATTCATGGCATGAGGTCAATATATTTTTGGGAGAACATCCACGTCTCGCTTCAGCCCAATATGGGGTAATAATCAATTTGTGCCAGGTAGTGCTGATGGGGGGGGGGGGGGGGGTTAAATTATGGGCTGATAGGGGAATAGGTCAATTAAGGGATGTATTTGAGAGGGGTAGGGGGAGTATGTTCTCGTTTGAGGAACTGGTCATTAAATATGATATCCCTCGCAAACACTTCTTTAAATATCTGCAACTGAGGGATTTTATTAGAACTAATCTGGAGCAATCCATGCTGGCCCCATCCATGTCTGTGCTGGAGAAAGCTTTGGTTAATGACCCATTCGGAAGGGGGATAATATCAGATTTCTACGCTCTATTGGTTGACTTTCCTCCAGAGTCCTCGGAAGATAGGCTTAATGCTAGTGGAACAATGGATTACGGCTTGTGCACAAGCTCAATCCCAGACTGGGAATACTATTACTCGTCTAAAACTTCTACAATACAATTGGCTTATGAGAGTGTACATCACACCAGTTAAACGTATAATTGTAATATGCCGGATGTATGCACCAGATGCGGTGAAGATAGAGGCACATTGTTCCACTGTCTATAATATGGTCCTGTCCAAAATTGATGGGAGTTTTGGGGGAAGGTCGGGCAGGAAATACAGAAGATTTTGTCAATAAATATTGTACCAGAACCAAAGTTGTTCCTGCTCGGTCTATATCCAGAGGGAGACAAGATAAAGCGTAATGAACAAATGTTTATAGATATATGTATTTTACAAGCTAAGAGAGTGATAGCATTGACCTGGAAGAGGCCAGACAAACCCAAGTATTACACAGTGGTTCAGGGAATTGTCTTTATGTTTACCTTTGGAAAAGATTACATATATTCTTAATAAGTTATATTAAGAACAATAATTTGTCACATTTAATGGATGGAGCTGAAGAGGAGTAGTTGTTTTGGAGTGGTGCAACCACTCCAAGGAACAGCAATGTCCGTGTTCACCTATGTGACGTTGGTTAATGAGCCAATGACTATGAGTACCAGTAGGGGCGCTGTTGTGCCAGAAACAGAGAGAGAGATAGTATTAGTGCTGCACGGTTGCCTGCTAATATATGAGAGAGAGAGAGAGAGAGAGAGAGAGAGAGAGAGAGAGAGAGACAGAGAGAGAGGAGAGTTGCACCACTCAGTTCACACAGGTGTGATTTTTTTCCTTTATATCAGTAATTGTCTTTGTCTAATGTTCATTGTTGTTTCTTTGTATATTTGTATTGTCATTGGTGTGGAAAAAGGGAAATAAATACATTGTTGGAAAAAAAAAGATTCAATAGCCCAGTAATGGCAAAAGTTAAGAGTAGAGCTCATTCATACAGTACATCACGCACGCACGAAGCAACACATTTTTTCCAGATGAAAATCTGCTATGTGTTACACAGCTGCTGTGTGACAACATGCATCAATAGAAAACACCACAAAGCCCATGGATCACCACCAAGTCTGAAGAGATTTCCAGAGAAACCACTTCAGATGTCAGGATTAAAATATTTTTAGCTATTCGATGAAAAACATTCTCTTTTAAGAATTATAAGGCATAGAATAATACCATTTCCGGGTGTCCCTGCCTTATTTCTCTCCTGTTTTTCTGCCACTCCTCTATTATGAAAAGGTTATCAAAACACAATTACAGCAAGTCTTGACAAGGTGCATTCTCCTAGAGTTTCTTTCTGAGCATCTGTCAGTGTGTAATTAATAATAGCCACTCAATATGGATTGAGTGGATACAATGAATGACTCATTGATTGAGACCATGGATCACTTGAGTATTTACAAGTGGTATAAAATGCTGCCGTTTAAGTCTTGACCAGGTCCTCCAAAAGGTCTCATCTCAGGTAACAGTAGCACTGATGATAGCTCTTCACGAAACAAATTTGTCAAATTCAGAATACTGATGATGATCTATGCCTGGGTTGTCAAGCATTAGACTAGGCCACATTAGAGATCTACAGTACTGCAGCCCTATGTATATGTCACGAGCAGGCCTCTAAGCTTTTCTGATCAGGGTTTGCTAGTTGTTCAATATACTGGAGGCTTAAAATTAAATTCCTATCCTAAACACCAGAACTCTCCTTTTGGACTTAATATCTGTGGGAAAAAACTGCTCAAGATCCATTTGTTTAGACTTGCCTTTGTGTACATTTTCTATTTATGTCCTTTTTGAATCTCTGCTCTTGCTATAAGAAAAAAGTTACTTAATTACCATGACGTACAGTATGTACCATGGAACTGAAACAGCTGTCCACAATTGGAATACATTTTGGTTCTTTTTAAGAGTTTTTTACCCCTTTTGGTGTTTTACTCCCTCAGGCCAGGAACCCATTTTTGGGTTCTGTACAGTATGTACAGTATTAAAAAATGTTTAAAAAAAAATATGCTGCTATATAAATATTTGAGGTTTTTCAGAAAACTTAGGTCAGGATTTAGAGGCGTTTTTAGAATCGGCCTCAGGCCTAAATGGGTTAATAAGTGCCATTATGTATTCAGTATTTGAGCCACGGACCACGATTTGATGAGATTTATCCTCTCAGACCCAAAACGAAAGAATATTGTGTTATTGTTGGATAAGATTTTGGTCCATACTGTATGGATGTTAGTACTATAGAAGAGACTACAGGCGTTGATCAAAATTATTTTCTAATTGTGTAGACATCTTGTAAATTAAGTAATATGCAGATGTTTAACAATTATTTAACTCTCAAGAGTAAAAAATCTATTATGGTCCAGTTGGTTACCAAATCCCCATCATTTAACTGGGGACCACCTAAAATGACCTCAAGGCCCACTAGTTGAAAAACACTAATAGCAGATCAAAGGCGTTTCTAATTATCTGCTGTAGTATTACTGTATACACTCAGAAGTCCATATGAAGTTCCCAAAACCAAGAAAAACAGACACATCTAGATTTGCAATTTAATACATTACATATAGACTACATACACACTACATTACCAGGGTTAGGGTTAGTATTGATAGCACTTCTCAGTTATGAACATCAGGTGGTAACTGAGAAGTGGGACGGACAAGAGAGGGCTTAACATTCTTGGCAAACAATACACTTCTCTGAAACATACACTTTTAGTTTTAGCCAAGGTTAATCCCAGCTGCAGAGTGAAAAGCCTTCACTCATTCATCCGCCTCAAGTCAAAAACATGCAAGTTCAAGCATGCATGACTTCGTCACCAACCATGAACAATACTCACTACAGTAGTAGGAAATAGGAATAACTAGGTCATCACCAAACTGATTGCAACCTGCCGTCTCCATCACAAGAAAATAAGATGTCCGTCAGGAACAGTCAGCTACCTCAGTAAAACATTGAAAAAGACTTCTAAACTGAGATTTAGGTCACATTCATACCAGAGAGCTTTGCTGCGATTAAAACAAATTCTGCTGCGCATTTTCAGAAAGTGCACTTTGTTTGGCAGGTGTGAAGGCTCATTCGAATCGTAATGCGCAGCGTATCAAAGAACCGCATTATACTCCGAGCAAAAAGGGGGGTTTCGCTTCGCTTCCAATCGCACTTGATTACGATTCGGTGCAGGTGTGAATGCAATCCGCAGTAAATAAAGGAAATGAAGCAAACAATGTAGCGGGTGAGGAGCTGAACACAGTTGGAGACAGAGAAAGCATATTTTACGCAGCGCAAAGATGTCCCGTTACCGTGGATAGACGCGGTCGAATGAGGAGACTGAAGCCCTGATCGAAATGAGGACGAGTACATTAATCAATTGCTTAAGAAAACACATAAACACTGCAGTGCAGTGTAATAGTATTATAGCCTACAGAATATTCTGTCTGTCTGTGCGTGCCGTAAACATGGAGTGCTGTCACTGTGTGGGGACTAGTGGGGACTGGAACTTTCATCTCAATAAACGTGTAAACATTTTGCGCTGCTGTCTGTTATATCAGTGCGCTCAGCGCTGTGCCTCCATGCCCAAAAGAACAGTGTGTGGCACTGTGGCTGCGTGCGTATAGTGAGAGAGAGAGAGAGAGGGGGGGGGGGGGGGGTCCAGTCCCAGACGGCACGACACATGCACGTTATGAGTATAATTTTATCACAATAGATTTCACTGTGTTGTAGGCTGTGTTGTAGGCTAGGTTTATGAATGGAACACATTGATAAAGGTCCCCCCTGCTGCGTTTCCAATTGCTACGGATGACAGTGTGAAGGCAAACCACAGCAAATTAAATATGCAAGAATCCCAAAATCTCCGCCCATACGCATGAGTCTACCGAAGTATTAGGTGAGAATGTGACCTTATACACTCTGACTCAACACTCAATAGCAACAACAACTTTTGAATCAGCTGTTGAGGCTCGTTTGTGCCAATGATGACTTTGGTGAAATCACGCTCCAATTAGGTTCCTTTCTACATGTGGCAGCGCTAAATACAGCTGGACTAGCTAAAGTGGTATTAGATTTAATCCAGTTCAGCACTTCAGCCCAGTGTGTATGTCTGAGGCTTCAAAGGCAAACGGGGATATCAAGCAGCACTGTGAGCTGGAGAAAAGCTTCCTCCCTCCCTGAGCTTTCTTTTTACGACACAAAAGAACACAAGACCACTTTTAGATGAGTGGAAGCTATGGTGTTTCGTTGAAGTTTCAGGATGCTGCTAAATTGATTCTATACAGCTTAAATAGGGGCTAAATAATTATTTTATGTTAATGGCTCAACAGAAAGAAAAGTTTAAGCATTACTTTTGAGTTTTAAAGATGAGTAGTGTCATATTTGGAGTTCAGAATACATTTAAAAATAGTCTTCTTTCATGAAAAAGTATGTTGCCCATCTCAATTATTTTATACAGTAAAAGAGACTTGCAGGTACCAGTTACATTGGCTTGTTGTGGCAGTATGCTACAATCATGCTAGAAGCCAAAATGTTTAGTATAAATATTGGCAATCTTTTTTCTCATCTACTGCCACTTGCAAAAATGTTCGCCAATAGAGGCTATGCGTGTGACATACTCATCATACCCGGAAGTTATGCGGCAAAGCCTATGGAGTACTGAGTGGCAAAAAAATACTTTCTGGCCTTGACAGCCCATACATCCAAACAGAAAAGTATTATCTCATTGCATTAAACTCAATTTGCCACTCACTTTAGGCACACACGTACCCTCTATTATCATGCCCAGAATAGGAATGCTATGGGATCACATGGTTAAAAGTATACATGAGATTGAAATGATTCTAAAATGTTCTGCCAGCACTTTGATCATTTAAATAACCACTTCCTAGTACTGTAGATCTTCAAACAATCTGACACGAGGCTGGCACTCAGCCTAGCACTGGAAGCCTGTTCGGGGTGCTTTCAATCACTATTTTTGAACTCATGCTACTGTATGGAGATCGCTTCCATATGTCCAAAGCTACCAGACCAGGCTGTATTTATAGTCAACATTAAATAGCCAAAGATTGAAGACTAAACAGGAATTACACATTATTCTGCAATTATAATTGTATAACAACGTAATTTTTCTTTCATCAATCTCACCAGCAGCAACCACAAAGCGAATATCAGACATCAGAGCATGATATTTTGAGGAGGATTCCCATTGGTCAGCTTTGGTACATTGCCTATTCAACACAGACAGCCACAGGTTTCATTATTGGCAGCGTAATCTTAGAGGCTAAGGTATGCCCATGTGCCACATTTGTAAAAGTGGATGCCAACTCCCTTCCCCTTCACATGGACCAGCAGCAAACAATTGTTGCTGTCTGGCACAAACCTTGTATGTCCAAAACGGTTATTAGTCAGGAAATACAAAGTATATAATTAAAAATGGGAATGGATCCAATGTAGTTCATATTTATTACTTAATATTTGTGGTTAATATTTATGGTGTCCCTCCCTGGCCAATTTTTGCTGTGTTATTATAGGCAACAAAAGAAAATCGATCAAAAACTTTTGAACTGTGATCTACAAGCTCACAATACAATGCAATGAATTGTGAGGTAGTAGATTGGCTATTATACGACTTGTACGCGACACTCAGTCATATGATAAAGTAGGGCACTAATTTATAAAATAAAACTATAAAAAGGTTGAAATAATGAACCATACACAGTTTCTGTACGACAGCAACGCATGTACAGGTACACCTAATGAAATACCAGGTGCTGGACTGAAGAACATGTGAAAAGAGAAAAATAATTCTACCATGAATATTTATTAAAATACCAAAGGTGATGTTTCAAGCAACCAGTTGAAGCGCTTCCAAAGACAGTTAACATGACAAGTAAAGCAAATCCCCCTCTGAGGAAGAGGTAGGTGCTCAAATGTTTTATAATGTCACCTTTGGTGGCAAATATAAGAAAATATCAGTGGGGGCATGATCCAGTGTGCAAACTATATTTTTCACATTTAGATATATACGACCGGTTCAGGCGTTGCAGCGGAGAGGAAGTTATTTCCTGAGTCTAACCAAACGTCAGAGCGATGGAGTTTACTCACAGGGAGTGTGTAGGTTGGAGTGACATGTCTCAACAGTGGAGGCTGGCCTTTGATCACTGTAGACAGAGGGGTTTGTCTCAGACAGGTGTTAATTGAGGGACCTATGCCATATGTCCACAAGGGCTGGCTGTGTACCGAGAGCACCGACGATAAGCCTGATGTACCAACCAACACCAGTCCGTACCTGCATGCAATCTGCTTAGGAAGCTGTGCATAAGCGGGGGAACCAGGGAAAAGTCCATGGAATGCTGTGCATGCTGTTGGCCGTGCACAATGTGCAGATTAAACGCTAAGCTAGCTACAGACTACAGTGTGTAAAGCACTCGATTCTAAAATGTGGGAAAACCTCCATTCAATGGCCTTCATGTTACATAGGACAACGCTGCAAGTCCTAAGTGTGTTACAGCACCATTTGCTTCCACTTGTACACTTTCAGCATTGCAAATGAATATTTTACTGTATAGTGTACTCCTAGTCCGACTGGAAAATTGCTGGTATAAATTCACAAACACCAAACTAGTAGCAGTATTTAAGTACAGGGTGCCTATTTTGTCTCAGGCAGCATTTACTACAAGAGAGGTGCATTGGAGATGGTCCAAATCACCTCATATTCTGTACATGTCCTGTCTGGCTACAATGAGCACATTCTCACATACTTCAGGTCTGTTTAAGTCTCAAGTCCCATTAGAAGTAGAAAAGATAATTTGCAGGTGTTGTTTTATTCATTTGCTTCATCTCTAAAGAAAGCAGAAAAGCGCCTGAGCCAGTGGAAGATGAACAGCCCTCTCAATGACCCCTGGGAAAATCTCCAAAGCCTAACCAGTACAATTAATAGGCCAATTGGGGACCACCACCATCCAGGTCTGAAGCTTGGCACACTCCACACAGTAAAATCATGGTAACAAAAAGGACCCAAACAGAACCATATGGATATATAGCTGCCCTGTGCACAGTTTCAGAGTTAAATTAACTGGGGTTTAAACACTGTTTACACTCTGGGGATAACCCAACAATTTTAATCCTAAATGTCGTCTCCTCTGCTCTGCTGCATTTTTTTTATACATCTGCCCATCATATGCCTGGCTCAGACTGTGATGGTAAGAAAATAGATAGTTCTGTGCCAGATCATTAAAAGAGAGAGAGAGAGAGAGAGAGAGAGAGATAATCCATGAAACTAGTCCTCAAAATTGCTGAAAATGTTGTATGCATTTTTTTTTAAGTCCTTGCTGAAGAAATGTATGCATAAAAAGAAGTCTACCGCACCAGTGCTCTATATGACATGAACAACAGCGGTTTCATTTACAATGCCTGTAACATTTTGAAGTTGGTGACAATCCCTTTCAGCACTATAAAGAGCTTTTGTTATGGTCTCAAGCACTGCATTTCAGGCAATGGGAGGAGACAATGGGAATCGGTACGGTATAGTCAAATTATAGCTGTAGACGTAGAGGAAGGGATATTAAAGACCTTTACAGTGCTCAAGTAAGTAATAATGTGACTTGAATGTCTTAAGACAAGGCAAAGAATAAGTAAAGTAACGGTGTCACATGTCAGCACATTTCTTCTGCATACTACCATGAGCAGCAGCAGTAGCCTATTCGTCATGTTTAGGAACATATCTGCTAAATTAAATCATGCTGTTTAAACAAAGCCCAGCGTATGCATGATAACATCTAAAATAAAATAGCCTTTCTCCAAGATATTGTTTTCCTGCATTGTGCAACTCAAAGTTCAACACATGAGCATGCGAGATATCAATGACACCTGTTCATTGTTAAAAAACAAAAACAAAACAAACTAGCTTGATCCAAAGGGTATGAAATGTTACCCTAAAGATTAAATAACGACCCCATTGGAGACAGCAACAAACCTATTCATCTTCAAATACCGCAGCAAAATAATGTTTTGGTTTTTAAGACTACGTACGGAGTCCAGACTCCACGGACGTAGGTAGCTTTTGTACACCTAAACCTTCTACCAGAGTATTCACTAACATGTAAAACAATAGCCAAGCTTCAACCATTTAGTTCTCATTAATCACCTGAGGAGAGATAAACATTAATATCCTAGTATCCCTTCTATTGCTCATCTGTAGGCTATCCTGCAGTGGCACAGTTCACAATTGAACTTACCCCGACGCCAAGTGCTCTTTCCTCCTGTCAGTGAGGTTGTTTTCTTTAGGTTTCGAATGCTCTATCTTGTTTGTCAGCTACGTTGGTAAGCCTTGGTATGAAATAAGATGATAATAATAAGCTATTTTCTACTAAAAACTGAACGGAACACTTAAACGCGCAGCCTTCCAGCCCCTGTCTCACCGTCTACAACGCAGCAGCACCACACCACACACCAGTGTCTCTTCGTTCTTTGTAGTTGTCCGCTTCAGCAAGTTGTTAAACCGCGCGCATGCGCACATGCCACACTTACTGCCTTCTAAAGTAGCCGATCTGCAAGCTCACCGCGCGTCGCGTCCGCGCCGCGATGTGAGCTTGTAGAACGGCTATTTTCGGCACGCCACGCCGTCGTACGAGGAAGTGTACATGTTTGTTCCAGACAAGCCTCCGCTCCGTCCACAGTGAAGGTCAGCGTGCACGGCACAGGTAAAGTGGGCGGCGCCTACACAGACAGGTTATAGTGTCATTTATTAATAGCCAACACACGTCCAAATTTAATTAAACCTATTTTGTGCGGTGAAATTATTAGGTTAGGGAATTATTCACATTAATGGGGCACACATTAGGCCTAATTTAACGAGGGTAATATATAAACATTTGAGAGTAATTATTATCATTTAGTAATGCGACAATGCAGTGAATTGTGGTTTGCACTTTGCAATTCAATTCAAAGAGCGGCTACACGAGAAACATTGTTAACTTTGGGACGGGTAATACTATTTTGTGAAACTATAAAAAGATTGTGCATCGAGATAGTTATACAACATACAGCCATATATGAGACGTTAGCTTTATAGTTTTGATAAACAGTGTACACACAATGGTTTGTATTCTTTAAGGTGCTCTCTCTCTCTCTCTCTCTCTCTCTCTCTCCCCCCCATTGGTAATAGTAGGCAGCCTGGCAGGTATAGGTAGGCCTACAATATACAGTAGCCTATACAATATATTTACATATAGGTGCTGTTTTATTTATTTATTATTATAATTCTTATAGGCTTTAATGCTTTAGCCTACACCCTACCCTACATCATCAATGTTGGGCAGTAACAAGTTCGAGTTATTGTAATATATTACTGTAATATTATTACGCGTAGGCCTAGTGTAGGCCTATTACTCTGCCAAAACAGTAATATTACACCATATTACTCTGTAAAAAATAGCACATATTACATATTACTTTTTTATTTTTGTTTTGTTGGCTGCCGTTTGAAAACATTTCATTTTAAGGTTGAGAGAGATTGCTGCTTTATTTTATAGCCTTTTGGCTGATTGGTGACTCTTATTATTGTTCAAAACAATTGGATTAAGTTCTAAAATAATCTGAAAAGTAATATGTAATAAGATATAATATATTAGTCTTGATTCCAAATAATAAGTAATATAATATTATTCCTTTTTAAGGAGTAATATGTAATAAGTAACATATTACTCTCGAGTAATATGCACAACACATGAAAATATACTATAGTAGCCATAGACGCTGGTAGCCTACAATTCAAAGGGTCGCCTCACTCATGTAAGGATAGTAAAAGAGTGACATCTTGTGGCTACGTGATGACAAAAGAGAACAAAAAGCATGTAAAAAATTCCAATCGGAAGAGAACCTGCAAATAGGTGCCTGGAAGCATGCGCTTGGGTTTAAATTCTAATGGATTTTGATTTAATACTTTATTAGTCAGAAACAGCACGTGGTAGCCTATAGTCAGACATTAAGGCTATGGCTATTAAAGGATAACACAAAAAAGTCATGAGAACTTTGAACAAAGCATAAATAAAATAACACAATAATAATACATGAAATCAAGTACAAAACACTAAATGTAGGCTACAAACTAAGGAGAAAAGGGAAAAACAGTGATGACACCATATTTTTTAGGCCAATTTAATTTAATGGAAGGTGTCAGGGCATTCCTCATTTTGAATGAGAATTTCCTCATTGTTGAGACATTTCCTCACTTTGAGAATTTTTTATGGCTTCAGCCTTTTTTTTTTTTTTTTTTGATAGATGAAAGTAGGCTGACAGGAAATGGGGAGAGAAATGTGGGGTGACACGCAGTAAAGGCCAGCAGGATCGGGAGTTGAACCCACAGCACACTGCCAGACTGGATTACCAGCCAAGGTGCCCAGACAGCTACACCAGCCGCCCTTCTCACTTAGTCAGATATGAGGACTGAGGAGGGTATTGAGAACACTGCCCCTTAGACTATCTTAAATAGTAAATACCAATACCATTTTATTTGCTTAAACGTACATGTCTTCTACCCCGACCGAGACATCTCAGACTAACAAGCTTAGTTTGTTGGATGTTGTATGGTTGTATGGGGCAGCGGTGGCCTAACGGTTAGAGGAGCGATATTGTAGTTACACATTGACACACCTAAATCTAACTAACACGTTTTTATTTGCTTGTGTTGCTTACATCACAGTGTACATGTAAAATCTACAAACAAATCAATGAGGCCATATTCAATCATTTTATACTCAACATTTGTTAAAAACAAATTGTAGATGCTGCTACTGTATTTCCACTATTTTGTAAATGTTCAGTATGAACATTTTTCAACATAGAAAAGATGACGATTAGGAAAAAATAATTGTTATTACCTCAAATAATTGTGATTAGGTGATTATAATAATTGTGACAGGCCTAGGTGGCCATTGATTTGATTGTGTTGGTATAGAAATCTAAATTTGTTTTGTAAATGTGTAGGATGGCAGTGCCCCCTACAATGCCCGATATGTTGGCTCTATGGTGGCAGATGTCCACAGAACACTGATGTATGGAGGCATCTTTTTATACCCAGCACACAAGAAGAGCCCCACAGGAAAGGTGAGATCTTCATCATTTGCTACTTCCATAATTTCCTTTCTGATTGTTGAATCTGACCCTTAGGGGCCACATTTGCCTGGGTGACAGCAGACTGCTGGGCGAGTGCTGGCGCTTTGGAATGGGGTGTCAGATCAACATATCCACCTGGGTGATAGCAGGCTGCTGGGCGAGCGCAGGCGCTTTGGCATGGGGGGTCAGATCAACATATGGAATAAATTCTGTACTGGCCATATAGGGAGCGTATATTGAGTTTACAGGGTTTGATGAGGTCAGATCAACATATGGAATGTCAAAAGAGGTCAGCTCCATATATGGAGATCTAAGGGTGGCAGCGGGGGCAGTGTCTTGGTACAGGGTTTTGGTGAGGGCCCAGGTAGGGGCTGATTGACTGACTGACTGACTGTGGTCGCAATAATTCACATTGAGTCTAACATTCTACTACATTCTACTACAAAACAGGAATAACGTAATGGACAGTAATAAAAATGTGACAGTGCCAGTGTCAAAATATTATGTTGTCACCCCACACATCCTTCATTGCCTAACTATTTGCAAGAAGGACCGAACCATTTCAGTGTTTGAATGATAAGAATACAGAACTACAGTTTTGTAATGTGTAATATGTGTGTGTGCGTGCGTGTGTGTGTGTTTTACCGCATAAATATTAGTGTCCTTATTCTGAGGCAAAAACATTCTATGAAAATACAAGATCTAGAAGCTCACAACACCTTGTTTTGCAATGCATTGTGAGCTTGTACAGTAGATCAAGGACGATATTTTAAGTGTTTACGATAAAAGGCCTCTTCTGCTAGGAGTAGGCCTACACCAGGAAATAATGTGATCTAAAAAAATCCAAGCTGGTTTAGTCTAATATTATAGGATCTATAAAGATACATTTTCCCTGCTTTCTGTTCCCAGACAGCGTTTTTGGTGAAATTGGATGTTGTATGGTTGTATGGGGCAGCGGTGGCCTAACGGTTAGAGGAGCACACTTGTTGCCGAAAGGTTGCCGGTTCAATTCCCCGGATGGGCAGGAACAATCTGGGTCAGGAAGTGATTGGTCATCACTCACCCAACACTGCTGAAGTGCCATTGAGCAAGGCACTGAATGCCCAACTGCTGCTTAGTGGCCCAGTATAAGACTGAGGTTGTACTGGTCAGCTCCCCGGTTTTAATGTGTGTCTGTCTGTGTTTCTATGTGCAGGGCATTGCTGAAAATGATCACTTGTGCTCAGCTACTAACCTGGAAAAATAAATAAAAATGGTGCCCTCTGTTGAAACATCGTAGCGTAACTGGTTCAACCCTGAAATGTATTTATTGCGGCTGGCTGGCTGGCTGGCAGGCAGGCAACCATACTTTCCAAACTGTTAATAAATATTCAATCAATTCAGATAGATAGATAGATAGATAGATAGATAGATAGATAGATAGATAGATAGATAGATAGATAGATAGATAGATAGATAGCGGAAACATTCATTTAGGTGGCCCTTGTACTTAATAATAAAACATCTACATATCTTCTGAAAATCTTTTTGCAAAGAGCACGTACAGAAGACATTGGTTGTTCTCAGTTTGATTTCAGGCCTGAGAGGCCCTTGGGCAACAGTAGCCTACTATGAGTTAATAGTTGCATTATACACACACACTGTCACACAGCGTGTTATCCGTGGTGTGACCACACCTGTTGCCCAGTGCACTCCTACATGGGATTGGTCTGCCTCTCAGACCACACCTCTGTTTTGTGCGCTCTTTCTTGGGATTGGTCCGTCTCTTTGCTCCTCCCAACCACAACCCTAAAGGTTCCGCCTTGCTGGAATTTGATTTAATGTGCGGTTCCACTTGCTTCACATGGTTCTGCTGCTGCCGTGCAACCTGCTGCCCATCATCTTGCTGCATTGAACCCGGTATCCTCTGTCCTAAAGCCATGTCGAAAAACTGGGAAAAGGTCATCGACACCAATGTGGTGACAGTGACTCGGTTCGTTCTGGAGGAGGGGAGGCGGTCCAATGGCACCGGAGAGCTGACAACCCTGATGAATTCTATATGCACAGCCATCAAAGCCATCTCCACAGCCGTGAGAAAAGCCGGGATTGCTCATCTGTAAGTACAATATGTATTTATATATTTATTATGTTTTGGTCTTCCAGGTTGTAAAGACGTTACAGTGGTGATGTATAGGCTAATGTTCTGATGCTCTGAACGTATTAGTTGTTCTAATTTATTTCCCATTACCCACTTAGTTATTATATAATATAAGGGATTACTGATGCTTATTTATCAAAAGGGTCATTGTATAAATATTTTCTGAAAGCACCAATAGTCACCCCCACAAAATGGTCACAATAGCCTATATTGATATTGAGGGTATTTCTGGTACATCGGTTGCACATACATCATAACGTTTTATTACAGTTAGACAAGGTGTGCTGGATATCCTCCTTCCATATTGGGGTGCAACCTACAGTGTATACTCTAGTCTTAGAGTATATAGGTTGCACCCCAAGAGTCTAAGGGTGCAACCGGCCTGCAGGGGTCATGAATACTGTCAAATCTTGTGGTGGCTATATCTAAAGCTGACATGCCCAACATCATATTATATTTCATATAGTTTATACCTGACCTCTTTTTGAAACCCATAACTACTACGATATAATTACAGAACTGCTCTTGTTGGAAACTTGACTTGAGAAGTTTGATTTTATTGTTTTATACAAATATTTTCTGTCCACCAGAGGATTTAAAGATGCAAGCCATAACTTTATTTTGTGTAAATAAAACATAATTTTAACCAATCTATATGGATGAATGTGTTAATCTAACTAATAATTGTAGTAATTGTGTCCACGGGTGTGGACTAGTACAATATAATTAACACAACAATGTTTGGAGGTGGTGGAAAATTTAAGATTAGATCATGTGGTCAGTTAACCACATGGTTGACCAGAGGCATTGCATGAAGCATAATCATTTTATGCTTCGATGTAATATTATATTGAGTAGGACATGCAGCTTTGGGTCTCATGTAAATAATTTGCTGTCAGGTCTGAGACAAGAAACTGGTAGGCCTATGTTGACGGTTTTAACTGTCAACGTCTCTCTTTTATGTCTTTAACAGCTATGGCATTGCAGGTCACACCAATGTGACTGGTGACCAGGTGAAAAAGTTGGACATTCTGTCCAATGATATGTTCATCAACATGATCAAGTCGTCCTTCACCTCCTGCGTGCTGATATCGGAGGAGAACGAAAACGCCATCATCATAGAACCAGAGGAACGGGTAGGTGACTTGTGTCTTGTCACTTGGATTGTGGAAGAACGGAATAATCACATTTAAAGACATCTATATAACAAGGAAGCACATCAGTAAATTTAACTCTGAGAGTCAGTGTACAAATGGAACCAACTGTACGAGTCTGGGGGGTACAAATGGAATCAAATGGATACTATTACAGGTCCATTTGGTTCCATTTGTACACTCTTGAGGGTTTGAGTTACTAGGATTGTACAGTGCATTACTGTTTATTCCTGCCAAGTTGTAACTGTTGTTGATCCAGTTGACTGAAAGTCACGTTGCTTCTCTTGCAGGGTAAATACATTGTGTGTTTTGATCCGTTGGATGGCTCTTCCAATATTGACTGCCTGGTCTCCATCGGCACCATCTTTGCCGTCTACAAAAAGGTACAGAATGATGCTCTGCTTTGGCATGAGATTCTTGTGATATGACGTCTTTGTCTTTATTTGAAAATAGCCGAGTTCACAACATGCTTATGATCTACTATATTTGAACGTTTTTGAAAGGTTCTTATTTTATAGTTACCGGTAGTTTTAATTCGTTTTTCGTTTTTTAAATAGGTTAAAACCGGCACAGTGAAAACATTGGAAGATAAAATACAAAATAATAGCTATTAAATAATTATTAACAAAGAATAAAGCAATGGAGATTTTTTTTTTCATGACACAGTTAGTTAATTAGGTATTCATTCATTTTAGTTAACTACGCATAATAACCTTACTTGTGAAGGAAGGGCCAAACAGATGGATTGAAACAGCACACTATTGCATTAGTGGGCTATCTGCGTTAGGATGTTGCCAAACAGTTTTCACTTCTTTTGTATAGGCTGTATTGTGTGCACACTGCAAATTTGTCTTGTAGTTCAAGATCAGCTACCACACACAGTTTAGCAACTTTCAGTCAGTGTGTGTAATCATTTGTTTGTTTATTGTGCCATCCACTATGTGTGTTTTTGATAAAACATCACAATTTATCAGATTCTTTTCACTGCTACACTATGTTATCATGTGCTATCATGTTTCACTTCCACCATTCTTATGCAATCCACAGACATACCTAGATACAGGAAAGTCAGACAAAGACAATGTAGGTTAACCCCGCAAGACAAGCTCACAGCTTGCGGTCATATTTGTTTAATTTAATAAAGCTACACAATCCAGTATAAATGTCAACCGTGTACCATGGATGTCCCATACTGTGGTTCTAAATGAGAGCAGTTGTGTTTGTTTTTTTAACCACCCGTTACATTCAAACAATGAGGATATGATTACATGACCTGGAAGTATCTTCTTGCACTGTGTGTTGCTGCAGCTGAATGAGGATACTGAGCCGTGTGAGAGCGATGCTCTGCAGACTGGCAGGAACCTGGTGGCAGCCGGCTACGCCCTGTATGGCAGTGCCACCATGGTGGTGCTCTCTACTGGAAAGGGGGTGAACTGCTTCATGCTGGACCCGGTGAGTCCCTATTTTGGGCATGTCCAAATAGGTTAATACGAAGAAATAAAAAAGCAGAAATAGCACAATTCTAATTCTAATGGCTTTGTATGGTTATACTTCCTGAACTAGGATGTTTAATTCAATTCAATTGTATTAAAGTGTCAAATCACAACAAGTTGTCTCAAGACACAGAGCAGAAAACCGACCCACCACCCATATTGCGACAGTGGTAAACGAAAAACTCCCCCCTAAGAAGAAACGTCAAGCAGAACCCAACTCTAGGGTGGGCGGCCATCTGCCTCGACCATGTCGGGGAGAGAAATTTCCAATAGAGAGAGGAATAGAGTTTAAGTGACCTTCCCCTCCTCTAGCACTGAAAAGGGCATAAATGCAATTCAAACATGCAAATGACTTTACACCAAGGAGTTACCAAATTTGAACTGTTACACATTATTTGGTCTAATAGCATTCATCATTTTCTGCTTGCCAGGCCATTGGTGAGTTCATCCTGGTGGACCGAGATGTGAAGATCAAGCCGAAAGGAAACATCTTCAGTATAAATGAGGGCTATTCAATGTACTTTGATCAAGGTGTATTAGACTACCTGCAGAAGAAGAGGTTCCCTAAGGTAAAAAAAAGAAGGAAATTGACATTCATGAATGCATGAAACACTTGGCTGATATTGTAGTTACACATTGACACACCTAAATCTAACTAACACGTTTTTATTTGCTTGTGTTGCTTACATCACAGTGTACATGTAAAATCTACAAACAAATCAATGAGGCCATATTCAATCATTTTATACTCAACATTTGTTAAAAACAAATTGTAGATGCTGCTACTGTATTTCCACTATTTTGTAAATGTTCAGTATGAACATTTTTCAACATAGAAAAGATGACGATTAGGCAAAAATAATTGTTATTACCTCAAATAATTGTGATTAGGTGATTATAATAATTGTGACAGGCCTAGGTGGCCATTGATTTGATTGTGTTGGTATAGAAATCTAAATTTGTTTTGTAAATGTGTAGGATGGCAGTGCCCCCTACAATGCCCGATATGTTGGCTCTATGGTGGCAGATGTCCACAGAACACTGATGTATGGAGGCATCTTTTTATACCCAGCACACAAGAAGAGCCCCACAGGAAAGGTGAGATCTTCATCATTTGCTACTTCCATAATTTCCTTTCTGATTGTTGAATCTGACCCTTAGGGGCCACATTTGCCTGGGTGACAGCAGACTGCTGGGCGAGTGCTGGCACTTTGGAATGGGGTGTCAGATCAACATATCCACCTGGGTGATAGCAGACTGCTGGGCGAGCGCAAGCGCTTTGGCATGGGGGGTCAGATCAACATATGGAATAAATTCTGTACTGGCCATATAGGGAGCGTATATTGAGTTTACAGGGTTTGATGAGGTCAGATCAACATATGGAATGTCAAAAGAGGTCAGCTCCATATATGGAGATCTAAGGGTGGCAGTGGGGGCAGTGTCTTGGTACAGGGTTTGGTGAGGGCCCAGGTAGGGGCTGATTGACTGACTGACTGACTGCGGTCACAATAATTCACATTGAGTCTAACATTCTACTACATTCTACTACAAAACAGGAATAACGTAATGGACAGTAATAAAAATGTGACAATGCCAGTGACAGTGTCAAAATATTATGTTGTCACCCCACACATCCTTCATTGCCTAACTATTTGCAAGAAGGACCGAACCATTTCAGTGTTTGAATGATAAGAATACAGAACTACAGTTTTGTAATGTGTAATATGTGTGTGTGTGTGTGTTTTACCGCATAAATATTAGTGTCCTTATTCTGAGGCAAAAACATTCTATGAAAATACAAGATCTAGAGGCTCACAACACCTTGTTTTGCAATGCATTGTGAGCTTGTAGATCAAGGACGAAATTTTAAGTGTTTACGATAAAAGGCCTCTTCTGCTAGGAGTAGGCCTACACCAGGAAATAATGTGATCTAAAAAAATCCAAGCTGGTTTAGTCTAATATTATAGGATTTATAAAGATACATTTTCCCTGATTTCTGTTCCCAGACAGCGTTTTTGGTGAAATCAAGGCAAGCTATATTCAACTGCCAATAACTAAAGAACGGAACATCGCACTGACACTTTTCTTCCGCGATGAAAGTAGAGATTCTCTTCTTCAGATTAGTAAAAACGCTGGCAGACTGTTCTAGAGAAACTCTGGCAGTGAGAGAAAAAGGAGCAGACCTAGTATAGATATAAAGCCGGGTTTAAGTGGTTAAGAGGGAGTTACTGGAAATAGCACATTAATATTGTTTATTTCCCATGCAAAATACTACAAAAGATATAAAGAGTATAGGGCACTGGCGTTCTATGGCGGGTGAAGATAAAGTCGCTGGAAGTGGAAGGTGGAAATAATCTATATTCAAAAGAAGATTATCCCAAGCCACTACAAGGTTAAACTGTTTTAACTGGTATAAAACAGGTCTACATGTTTCATCCTGACGTGGCCTTCTCCACCCAGGGCAAACAGGACAATACCGCAAAGTTTCCAGTGTCCCATGACATCAGGCATGGACATATGGACAGACAAACACACAACACCGCGTTCGGAAATACCGCACCGGACTCACCTATTTTGCAGCAAGCCTTTACTACAATTTACATACATAGGCCTCATCAGTATTAATTTAATTAGTATAAATTTGAGAGTGAACAAATGCAACCAATGGATCAATTTTGTTACATTTGTGATCATAATAATTGCCATGTTTATGTTTTTACCAACCAGGATGTCTGGTGGGAATTAATTTTCCGGCCTTTGTCATAAAACATCTCCAAAACTGGTAATTACCGGCCTAGCGCGAGCTTAGCATGTCACGATGCCAGGGGCGGCGGAACAAGTTTTGAAGTGGGGTTGCCAGTAGAGAGAGAGAGAGAGCATGACATGGTTATCATGATTCATGACATGATATCAGCAGATATCAATGAACCAGCTGAATACAAAATGTTTCATTGGTTTTTTTTGCCTGGCGCTGGTGGTGATAAATATCCTTTAAATTTGTCAATTTATGGGAAGCAGCAAGCTAGTAGTATAGGTAGGCTTTGACTAATTGTATTTATAGTAGGCTTTACATGACTGCGAAGACAAACCGGAAATGAAGGGGAAGTTTCTGTGTATGTGTGTGTGTGTGTGTGTGTGTGTGTGTGTGTGTGTGTGTGTGTGTGTGTGTGTGTGTGTGTGTGTGTGACGTGTGTGTGACGTGGGTGTGTGTGTGTGTGTGTGTGTGTGTGTGTGTGTGTGTGTGTGTGTGTGTGTGTGTGTGTGTGTGTGTGTGTGTGTGTGTGTGTGTGTGTGTGTGTGTGTGTACAGACGCGCACAGAGCTGTGTTTTTGTGGTCAGGATGTCTGATTATGATTTGTCATAAAAAAGGCCAAAACCGGTAACTGCCAGCCTGACACAACCTTTGATATATTTATTAGCATGTAATGATGCGAGTCAAGCTGACATTTACTTGCAATTTGGGACTACAATGGAAAGAGAAAGAATTTGTGGAATAATTAAATGTTTATCTAGTAAGTGCTCTGGGCATTTTACCAGCATACTATGACTAACTCCAGCCTCCATCCTTGAATCACCAAGATGTCTACTTCTGGGAACACCACATGACAGCACCTGCTCTCAAAAGATTACTCTATGCCAGTTAATGTCTTTTTATAAGGAGGAAGCGTGTGTGAGCCTCCCTATAATCCATAACAAAGTGGGGAGACCAAAAGTCCTTTGGCCCCCTGTATTCCAGCACCACTGGATGCTGGTCAAGCTTACATTTAATTTGTAACTTGGCAGTACAATGGAAAGAAAAAGACACCAAATTTGTGGAATTATTAGATCTTTTCTCCTTCTGGAAAGTCCTCTGGGCACTTAAAAGAGCAGCAAGCTAGATAGGCTTCGACTAACTGTATTTACAGTAGGATTAAGATGCCTTCTTCTGGTAAATGATAAATTGTGCATTTATTATAGTGCTTTTATCCGAGGCACTTTTCATGAATGTAATAGTGCATTACATTCACCCATTCGCACACACATTCATACACCGATGGCGGCGGAAACCATGCAAGGCACCAATCTGCACAACGGGAGCAATTAGGGTTTCAGAGTCTTGCTCAAGGCCACTTTCGACACTAACTCTGGGGGAGCCCGGGATCGAACTGAAAACATATGCGGTTCCCATCCGGCCGCTCTACAGGCCACTGCTGCTGCCAGTTAATAGGCTAGTACCACTCAGATGCAGATGTTCCCAACACGTCTATAAGCTGACTCTTAAAACTCTTTTCTTTCTGTCTCCATAGCTGCGGCTGCTGTATGAAGGTGCCCCCATGGCTTTCATCATAGAGCAGGCCGGAGGCATAGCTACCACCGGCAGCCAGCTGATTCTGGATATCCTGCCTAAACACATCCACGAGAAGTCTGCTGTGGCTATGGGCTCTCCTGAAGATGTAAAGGAGTACCTCACATATGTCAACAGAAAGTGAGAGGGTGACGTCGATAGGCTCACTTTACACAACACATACCAAACACAGAGAGAAGATATAGTAGGACCATACAATTTACACTTACACATTCCACACACATATTTCATAATTTGACATGCTGTACGTCCACACGGTGTAGAGCAAGGAACGTAATCAAAAAAGTCAACCAATGAACAAGATTCCTCACTGGTCAACAAAAACACCTTGAAGACCCTAACGGGAGCCCTAGTACAAGGTTTCTATGACTATGCATGCACCTCTTGGTACCACAGCACCTCCAAGGCCCTTAAGACAAGGCTCCAGACTTAACAAAACAAACTGGTAGCGTTACTACTTGGCCTCACAACTCGAACCCACCTCACCCCTGCCCATTTTGACAGACTGGAATGGCTTAGAGTTGACGACAGAGTACAGCATCTTGCAATGGGTCTGGTCCACAAGATTTGATACAGCACCAAGATACCCATAATGGTGCATGTATGTACCTGTCTAAATACTTCCTTAATGTCAACGAAGTCCACACCCATAACACCAGAGGGAGCTCAACAAACCATGTGCAACCCAGATTCGGCACAAACAATGGACTAAATTCTTTTCACTCCTATGCCACCAAAATGTGGAACGCCCTACCAACAGTCATTAAGACATGCAAATCCCTTGACTCCTTCAAAACTGCTCTCAAAGGGCACCTACGGACGGCTGCAATTTGAAACTGGCCCCTTTAAAACCTGAATCCCCCACCCACCCCTTTTCCCCCTCACTGTATGTCGTCTTCCCCCCCCCCCCCCCCCACACACACACACTTTTTTAGCTCCTCTATGATGATTTCCTGTTTTTAGCGATATAGAAGGGTATATTTGTACGTCTGTAATTCTTATGATGAATTAAACATGGTGGGCCCTATTGTAAACAAGTGTAATACTTTATGGTGTCGTCCACAGTTAACAGTTTTGTATTGAGTTGTGCTTGAAATGTACTGTAATTCTCCAATCTGTTAATAAATTCATCAATCAATCAATCAATGGACACACACACACACACACACACACACACACACACACACACACCACAATGGAGATCAAAGATGTGTGATGACCAAAGACAAGTGCATCTCATTCTGATGATGATCATGCGATTCCTCTAAATAAAACCAAATGCGCCAAAGACTACAGTGTCAAATGTTTTTATGTACTGTAAATTAGGGTCCTTGTGTGCTCACCCTGCAACAGTTAAGTTGCAAAACTGAGTTTAAAAAACTAAAGTAGATATTTGGTGATTTTTTGAACTATCCTTCTTTATTTCAGACAGAAATCCTTAGCACATGACATAAAGGTAACATACGGCAACATAAAGAGACATTGACATAAGAAAAAGGATTAAAAAGAATAGAATAGTACAATTCAAAGATATATTGCTCACTTGTTGACTAGTAGTAATTTATTTGCAGAGTGCATTTATAGTTCAGGGCTACTGAACTATTCTCAGAAGTTGACCTTTCAGTTAAAGGTCAAGTGCAGAGGGAGCTGTAATGACTTTGAGGTACACTTGCTGGTACAGTTGCTGTTTTGCTAGTTAGTTATTAGCACCCATGATGACTCTAATACACTAGTTATCCTGAATCCTGAACCTTCATGGACCCCCAGTTTAATATGCATTAGGCCAAGCTCAGAGCGCCTTGAGTTGCGAAGCTTTGTGAGCTTGTAGAACAACTATTTTCATATTGTTTTGCCTCTTTCTTATATCATTTGAAAATTTGGCCAATGTTGGACCAGTTTTTATAACATAGTTTGTTGATTACTTTTTTGTCATCTGGGGACCCCACATGTTGAGAACCACTGACTACTGACTGAATGGTTCTCAATCTTTTCAGTCCCCCCCATATTTGATCTGGTTAGAAATGTGCATATACCCTGTATACACTCATTATGAATGTACTGTATGTTGGATTGTTTACTGTTGAGTGAGGAATGTTGCACATTAAGCAAATCATCTGGGGACCCCCCAAAATCATTTGGAGACCCACCCTGACCCGTGGCTATTAAAGGCCTATTGGCATAAATAATGTAACATGTATTACTTGGCTTCAGGGTGCTTCAGTCTATGAGTCTTATAACTTATTTAATTGATAGTAGTGCAGTGCATACATGCATCATAAGAATAATGTGGACAGTGAGCTCATACACCCAAAATATCACTTGACTACACTTGACTAAATTTATGTAAGTAGTAAGTGTGACATAAGACTTTTTTTTTTTTTTCTTGCGTTGCCCCTGTCCTCATGAAAAGACCTAACTCAAAGACTTTCCTTTCTTTTATTGTATTACTTATACTTTTTTTTTTCTTTTTTTTTTTTTAAGATATTTTTTTGCGGCTTACGCCTTTTATTGATTTTTGAAGGGACAGACAGTAGGCTGACAGGAAACGGGAGAGAGATGGGGGGATGACATGCAGTAAAGGCCGTGTCGGGTCCGGGAGTCGAACCCGCGGCACACTGCGACTGGATTACCAGTCCGGTGCCCAGACCGTTACGCTACGGCCTGGGCCTACTTATACTTTTATTGTACTCTTTTGCACAGCGCATGAACCAAAGTAATTTTTGTTTGTTTTCTGCTCTCTAATAGTGGCTTATTAATATGCTGCAAACTTAACACATATATTAAAATGTGAGATCCTTATGTAATAGCATGACTGTGTCTGTGTCCAATCTCCACCGTTACCCGATACCTAAACACACAAGCTCATGCGCAAATGCGCGCGGACACACACACACACACACACACACACACACACACACACACACACACACACACACACACACACACACACACACACACAAATAGAACCCTCGGCTTGCTCTCATGTGGCTGGGAATGGAAAGGGCTTGACCTGGTAATGAGTTTGCACACAGACACATGGACACAGCCTGTCCCCTGTCCCACAGTCTGCCCTGTACCCCTGTGCGGCATAGCTACACACTGCTGCCATTTGCTACCAGCTTGAGAAGGGAGCAAAGAGCCCAACATGTCGGACCAGTCTGCGTTTGACACGGACGTATGGACCCTGACTCGCTTCGTCATAGAGACAGGTCGCCAGGCCAAGGGGGCGACTGGCGAGTTGACGCAGCTCATCAATTCCATGTTGACTGCCATCAAAGCCATCTCCTCTGCTGTACGCAAGGCAGGACTGGCCCACCTGTAAGTAGCCTACTGCCAAAGTAGCTGGCTACACATTTTATGGACCAACTGGACTCAAAACTCTATTGTGCTATATTGTATAGGCCTACCATTGAAAATGCAATTATGTATCATGTAGCTTTTGTAATGCAATTACTTGAAACCCAAAAGACCTCCATCATCTACCAGCACAAATCCAGTTAAATCAATACATACAGGTATGTTCTTGGGAATAAGTTCTAGAAGAAAAACAAAACTAGGGTACATGTGAAGTAACTATAGTAAGTGAGTTCACAAGCATAGTCCAACTAGAACAAGAGAGTCACATATCAATGAATGGTCAAGTACACAGTTATTTGGTTGTTGACCCATACCTTGTTTTGAATACAAGCACAAGCCTGAATGGGCCTAATTTATTTAATACAAATGAGTCAGTGATGTGCCTCTTATGAAATATTCTCACAGGTCCATAGCCTAAGGAACAATGTGTTAGCCTACCTACAGTTTTGTGCCGTTCATGGATAAGTTAAAAAGAGATTTGTGAGTTGTCAATATACACCAACATCACTATAGTCTACTGACTGATGGGATGTTCTGCCATCAGTTGTTAATGTTTAATTTAAACCAATAAGACCTGAGGCCGATCTACAAACTAGAGGTTTGGGACGATTAGTTAACATTCTTTGAAAAGTTAAGCTTTTTCGCCATTCCAAGTGGCTAACTGGCTATGACTGCCTGCTGAAGGTTGCGGGCCTGGGTATACAACCTGGCCTGGCGGAGATTGGCAGAGATACAGTAGTTAAGGCAATCAATTCTACATGTTTCAGATACAGATACATGGGTATCAATGAGGTGTAGGTATATTATGCATGAACCACGACTGGAGACAGTCAGGACATATCAGGGCAACTATGCGTAGTGCTCTCTCATGTTGTATGCATCACTGTTGTACTGTATTGAACTGTTTAGTTTCTATTCGACCTTCCTGGCCTGGTATATAACTGGAAATATAACTGGCCTTCATATAACTGATCCCCAGGGGCTCTTGAGGCGGTTCCAGGATCCAGAATGTGTCACTATATGTACTATATGTTATTGTATGTGTATGTAGACATACACTATAGTACAGGTAGTTTGCCCAAATCCAAGGAGAGAGTCATGTCAGGCATCAATAAAGTAAGCAAGTAGAACAGTGAGTGAACGTCTTCCCCCAGTCTGCTTGTTTTGTGTTCCAGGGCAGGCTGGATGGATGTGTTAAGTTAAGCAGTTGTGTACCACCAAACACAGTATGTGGCTACTGGCTACCTACAAGACAGATTGTATACTGTAATTCATATGGTCAAAAAACATTGAATTCATATTTTTGAAGTGGGAATCTAGTCCACAGTGCAGTAAGTATCTAATACCAGACCACACACTCTTGTGGCAGCACCTGAACAAATTGTGAGTGGGACAGTGAACTTTGTCTAACCCCGCAGTCATTTTCGCATTGCACTTTTTTGTACAGTACATGAGGTGACAAAAGGCTGGATACATCTTTCACGGTCAGCAAAAGGTAAAAAATACTGATATGATAAGAAATGCTTCAAGTGAACCTTGATTGCACAATGTTTTTCATTTCTTCAATCTGGACAAAAGTCAGTTTTTTCAAGTAGGCTACTAAGTATTTATTTGTGGCTTATTCTTTATTTTATTTAGCTGGAGTTTTTGAAAACATTTTATTTTGAACAACGGTGGCACTTACAACTACAACTAGCCTATCTACAAGCTCACAATATGTCACCATGTGATGCTTTGTTAACTTATAGATCTGCTATTTTTCTGCTGTTTGTATTAAATCAATTATCTCAATTAACTGTTTTGCACCATCAGCTGAACGAGCATGCAGCATTGAGCATTCTCTATACAGGAAGCAGACTGTGAAATGTGTAAACTGTCAGCTGGTGTCTTTGACTTAATACATACAGTACAGTACATACAGAACAGTATAAATGTCATTTGTCATGTCATGTGGATATAAATAACTGAGCAATAACTGACCAGCATACTATTACTAGCAGACAAAAAGCATAGCATGGAGTTGCTCAAAAGCATACTAGCATGTAGCCTTGAACAAGTTGGATAGCAAAAGGTACAGTAGGCTGTACTGCATGGTCGCTCACTGGACTCCTGTATACCTGTCAGTGTTCATATTCCTTTCTCTGACATTATACTCCAGACTGTGCTGTGTCCTGTTAATGTCACAAGACTCACAAATATCCCAGAGTGATTGACAGCTATAGTGAAAAGGTGGCGCCTTGTAGGCCTACAGATCCACGGTGGATACATCAAGTGGTTAATAGTATCAGATTATCATATCACTGGTGTGGAATGATCAGTGCCCAGAAGAGAAGATTAACATTTGAGTCAACATTTTCAAAGGTCAAGGCCTCAATGGCAAGGTCAAACAAAACATAATATGGCATATTTTAGGAACAGAGTGTTACAGAAAGGGAATATTTGATACATTGGTTTTCCTTGGTGTGTGTGTGTGTGTGTGTGTGTGTGTGTGTGTGTGTGTGTGTGTGTGTGTGTGTGTGTGTGTGTGTGTGTGTGTGTGCCAATGAATCAACCAACCAACCAACCATAGCATAGCAAGCAGACCCGCAGATAATCTTACAATGAGTTTATGGTGGTGTTCAGTTCATATTATGCAATCTAAAGTGTGCAATAAACTATGAACTAGAGAACACCCCGATACCCTAACTGTGGTCTGAAAGATACTGAGCCATACAAACTGACATTCAATGATATCTAAAATAAGGCCACCTCAGCTGTACAAAGACACAATGGCTATAGGAGGGCTAAACTACTGTGAAGATTGGTCAGGCTTAATCTATATTGCTTTAAATACTGGTAATAATGCTGGAATTTTCTGTGCTACTGCGCCATCTGATGGGAAGATTTGATCTGATGGGAAACACAAAGGAAAGCCTGCAGTCTTGATAGCTGTATACAATTCATGTAAAATATCTTAATTTTACACACAATTGCATTGTTTTGATAATTTATGTTGAGAACATGTATTTTGTGTGTGTGTGTGTGTGTGTGTGTGTGTGTGTGTGTGTGTCAGTTTATTTGAACCACAGCAAAGGACACACTACATTGAACCTGTCCAGGGTGTAGTGAAGACAGATCACTTGCCACACCTGTGCTGACACACACAACCATGACTGATGCTCCACACTCAGTGGACCTAACACTGAACAAATTGTGTTATTGATGATCCCCTAAACCAAACAGCCTCTGCTATTAATATTATACTGTAGGTCATGATTTGTTGTTTGCAGCCAAGTATATATATACAGTTTCATAACATACTTCAATGCACTGTACATTTGACTATGACTTACATAGCAATTTGTAACCCCAGACATCAACTTCATTGTGAAGAGAGAAGAGACTGTACTGTTCTTATTCAATGGCTGAATGCCATTCGTTCTTTATCGAAAGGGCCACCAATGTTTACAACTATCAATTATTCTCATATCAATCATTCTATCGACTACTTTTTCTATTAATCAAATAATCAAGTATTCGGTGTTTTATAATTTAAAACGATATCCCACAAAAAATACAAAGACTTTGTGAGTTACAAGCAACATTGTGAGCTTGCAATTGCTATTTTTAGAATATAAAATGGTGCTCATTCACATTTCTATTTATTTATCTAACTTATAAATGATTATATTTAAATCAATTGGGGGTTTTTTTATGCACCCTTGTGCATTAGTATTATTGGAGATGGAGAGTATCCAACCTAAATGCTGGCTGTTGATTGGTCCATGCAGGCAGGGCCTGGCGGGCTCGGTGAACGTGACGGGAGACGACGTGAAGAAGCTGGACGTTCTGTCCAATGACATGTTCATCAACATGGTGCAGGCCTCCTACAGCACATGCTGCATGGTGTCTGAGGAGAACAAGGAACTCATCGTCACCCCCAAGGAGAAAAGGGTAGGAGTGTGTGTGTGTGTGTGTGTGTGTGTGTGTGTGTGTGTGCGCTCTTGTAATATCACACTTGTGAAGGCCAAATATCCACAGTCCCCACAAGTGTATAGTTGATCTATAAGCTCTCGTGTTGTGACATGTGGTAGATCTGCTATTTTCAGTGCAAACACTTTAATCCTTAAATGGTTAAAGAGATCTACATGAAAACACTTGACTTTCCACATTGCTGCTGACTGCTAGGCTAGGACCTTGAGGGGTAGCCTAATATTTCCATGTCAAGAAGGACCTACAAATTGATATTTGGCTGTAGACACTGGACCTCCACCTGAAAAATGTTGTGCCAGGGGCTGAATCAGAATCACTAGTATTTGTCACATCATAGCTTTACAGGAGTACTAGTAGGCTAAATCAGTAGAAGAGACTGATTTTTCTAGCACACAAATTAATGCGCCACAAGTCAGTGACAAACATTATGGTGAACAGCGCCATCTGGAGTAGGCTACAGTATGAAACAAATGATCGCTTTCAGCTTTCACGAGGCATCTGGTTTACTGGAAAATCTAATTACAAAGCCTTTTAGGAATTTTCTCTTTGAACGCACAATAGTAATACGGTACAGGCCTACCTCCATAGTGGCAGGCCTAGATGACTATAACCATCATTTACTAAAATAATTACCTTTTTAATGTTAGTTTAAAATGTACCATACGTAACCATCACTGCTAATAATTACCTTGTGTGAGTTTGGTCTCATTATAGGGAAAATATGTTGTTTGCTTTGACCCTCTGGACGGCTCCAGCAACATCGACTGCTTGGCTTCTATCGGTACCATCTTTGCCATCTACAAACGGGTGAGTTTGTTTAAACAGAGCAAGTGCACTGTGCAACATATTAAAACTACAGGAGTTATTTCAGAACAAAACTCCTCGGTGTCAAGCTAAATAATTCCGCCTACTAATGTTGTCCGTGATTGCCGTGATATTCGAAACACCTGTTGAAACGTTTAAGACCAGTTTACTTTTAGGTTTTCTGACTGTGCCTGTTTACAGTAGTAACCATTTATAGACACAAGAGGGTGCAATCGAGCTGTTACATCTCAAAATGTGCTGCTGCAGCTGCACAGTACACATAAGTTATATGATGTGTAGCACACACACATTAGAGTTATATGATGTAACTAATGTGTGTTCACTGGCAGGCTAAACCGACATAAGAGAAGATTTTATCGTGCACAAATTCAGTGACAGAGAATGATATTGAAATATTACATTTGTAATCACTGGATGACACAGCACACAGGACTCAATTCATCTGACCCAATTGAATCAATATAATTTGTCCTAAGTTAGTTAGTTACATTCTTCTTTCTTATTTTTTAATAGAGGTGAAGATTAAGAAGGGTTAAAGAACAGAGATATTAGACCTACAGCATCACTGTTGATCACGGCTATTCTTGCCACTCAAGTATGACAAAGTATGTTGGTGGTTCAATATTTAAATTATGTGTTTTAACTCTTCTCTATCTGTTTGTTGGTGCGGAGGCAGATATCGGAGCCGGAGGGTGAACCCACAGACCAGGACGCCCTGCAGCCTGGGAACCAGATTGTGTGTGCGGGCTATGCCCTGTATGGCAGTGCCACCCTGGTGGCACTCAGCACTGGCTCTGGCCTCAACTTCTTCATGTTGGATCCTGTGAGTATCTCAATTACAAGAACGAAGAGAACTGTAGACTGGCATGGCCAGACTGGGTTAAAAATGCTTTTGGTGATAAAACCCTCCCCATATTTGCATACTGGGCCCTGATTGGTGCCCCACAACTTCCGGGGCAGCGAAATCCAATCACAACCGAGCGCGGCCAGACCGAGGGCTATTTGTTTCCCCTGGCAGATTAATCTGGTGTACAGGCTAAGAAAACTGTGCTGTGCAGTGAAGAATATTTCATGGCTTCTGGATTTGTTTCCATGCGTTACTGCTCGGTTTCGGATAAGGTTTTGGCGCTGCACAGGAGATAGGAGATAGAGTTTGCGAACCCACAACAAAAATGTCTAAAATAGCAAAAGTAGCAGATCAGATCGGCTATTTATTTGTTTGTTTGTTTGATTATTTATTGATTTATTTGTTTATTAGTTTTTGTTTATTTATTACATGTTATAATGGAAAATGTAATGGAAATGTGACCAACTTCACAGGTTCTGGAAAGCTTCTGGTTATGGAAGTTTCTAGGTTTACCCATCTTAGTAAAAAAGCCATCTGTCACTGGCTTTTCACAGAAGTGAAACTTTGACTTTTTTCCTATAGAAAATAGAGCTTTTAGTTCTCCCTTCGACAACATCTAATAGGCCTGCAGGTGATCCATGGGGAAATGTTTTAAAATAAAAATAAAGTGCCTTTGTTAAATGTATTAAAATATGTTTAAATAATAAAGTATTTCAAAAGTCCATTAAATGTAACAAAATATTTGAGTTAATAGCTAATAAAAAAGATTGAAATTCATTGCACGATACTATGTGCAATAAGTAATATCAAGCCCAGGATATTTAACTGAAATATACAGCCTTTTTTCTCTCTTTTTTTTGAGAACCACTTATCTATTCCTATCCCACGGTTACCCTTATTCCATTCTCTTACTTTATCCAACATTCCATTAAACTCAGGTTAACCGATATACAGTACTGATAGAGCAGACACATCACATGATGACATGATTATATGGCCACATTTCAGGTAAGCTGTGACCGCAGGCATTTTGTTGTTCAAAAAGGCAAGCTGGTACACTTCACCCTTCTTGAGATTCTAACTCCCTTTTCTGTGAAATGTCTTAACCTCAGACTTCCCAGTAACTGACAACATTTACACACTTCCACGGAACAGTGCACAACAGGTTTAGTGCACTGTTCCGTGGAAGAAAATACAAAATCTTCACTTTGCTACATTACTAAATGCATGATATGGGACCACATGCAAATTTGCAATACCTTCTAGGACGAACCACCTGTTGAAAACCCCACACAGATCGCACACAGTGTTGTTGACCATGCTGACCATTATCACTCTTAATTGAGAGTTTAAATGGGCAACATTGTGTCCATAAAGCTTTGTCCCTGCCAACAAATGTTGGCAAATGTTTGTCATCGCCGTAGTTGTGATTGCATCATTATCCTTCCCATGAATCCCATCAAAGGTCTGTTTCAGTTTTATGGTTTTACTAGGTTAGAGTTTACTTTCTTTGAGTAAACTATAAATCTGTTATAAACCATTTCATTATCGTATACACGCAAGCATAATGTAACACTTTTCTCCATAAAGCAAGATAATAGTATCTTGCAAGTACCTGTGAGCAGATATCAATTAATACAACAATGTAGAAACCAATTTAAATATTATATATATATATATATTTAAATATTGGTTGGAAAACTAACCCCACATTTATTTATCTTTTTCAGACACTTTCAGCCTCTCTGAAAATGATGATGACAGCATAGGAAACTTACTTGATTATGTGTATATGCTGTGTACAGTATATGAACCAATAGCAGTGTCTATGGCAGACCTTTATTATCTTGTGGTAGAAATACAGTTTCAACATCACACAGCCGATGGTCAAGGTGCACTTGTCGTGCACCTTGACATGTAGAGTGGGCAGGCCGGGTGAACCGAAGACGTTCTGGTCACCAGACGGCCTCTCTACCCACTCAGCTATGGCCTCCCCTCTGCCCTCATGTCATAAACTACGAATGAGAATACCAGGATTATACCATAAGGGTGTAAATCCAGTATATGTCTGTTTTTTTTCCCTTTCCTTGTTCCTGTTTTTATTCTCCATCAAGCAAACGAACCTGTACACCTGGTCTGTCTTGTTAGATTAGATTGCAGTGAATTAGTTTCCCGTCTAAAGGTTTATTTATAGTCCTTCTCAGGCACGTGCAGAGGGGGGGTGGGGGGGGGGGGCAAGGGGGGCTTGAGCACCTGCCACATAAGGACATGTGGTGTGGGGGGCCAATACGAGCTTATGTGGGGGCCAATAAGGGCTTGTGGGGGACCAATAAGGGCTTGTGTAGGGGGAAAACAAGGGCTTATTTGGGGGGCAAATAAGGGCTTGTGTGGGGGGCCAATAAGGGCTTGTGTGGGGGGCCAATAAAGGCTTATGTGGGGGGCAATAAGGGCTTATGTGGGGGCCAATAAGGGCTTGTGTGGGGGGCCAATAAAGGCTTATGTGGGGGGCAATAAGGGCTTATGTGGGGGACCAATAAGGGCTTGTGTGGGGGGCCAATAAGGGCTTGTGTGGGGGGCCAATAAAGGCTTATGTGGGGGCCAATAAGGGCTTATGTGGGGGGCCAATAAGGGCTTGTGTGTGGGGCCAATAAAGGCTTATGTGGGGGGCAAATAAGGGCTTGTTTGTGGGGCCAATAAGGGCTTGTGTGTGGGGCCAATAAAGGCTTATGTGGGGGGCAAATAAGGGCTTGTGTGTGGGGCCAATAAGGGCTTGTGTGTGGGGCCAATAAAGGCTTATGTGGGGGGCAAATAAGGGCTTGTGTGTGGGGCCAATAAGGGCTTGTGTGGGGGGCCAATAAGGGCTTGTGTGTGGGGCCAATAAAGGCTTATGTGGGGGCCAATAAGGGCTTGTGTGGGGGAAAACAAGGACTTATTTGGGGGCAAATAAGGGCTTGTGGGGGGCAAATAAGGGCTTGTGTGGGGGGCCAAAAAGGGCTTGTGTGGGGGGCCAATAAGGGCTTATGTGGGGGGCCAATAAGGGCTTATGTGGGGGCCAATAAGGGCTTGTGTGGGGGGCAAATAAGGGCTTATGTGTGGGGGCTTGAGTTTAGAACGCCACATTTAACACACCCACAAAGCCTGCAAGCTTGAAGCTTCATATTCTTCATCAGGCAGAGTAAAACTCTTAAAGCCATAAAACTTAACAAGGACACCGAAACAGAAATACTGTAACGGGAAGGGCAATGATGCAGTCATGACCAAAGTGATGACAAGGGAATGAGGAAGGAAACATTTGAATGCTGGGACAAAGCATCATGGACACAATCTTTTCCATTTTAACTCTGTGGAGTTGAAACGGTCAGCATGGACAACACTGTGTATTTTAGATGCTATTGTCTGCACTAAACATCACACAGGCACGCTGTGGGAGCATTCGATGCTACGTTGTAAACTGGAGCCCAATAGTGTGTGTGAGTGAGCAGTCTTTTGTAGATAAATATGTACATTTGACCGATGTCAGCTCTGTACTTATTTTACATCTCTACATCAACTTCGCCCCCTTCACCTTGAATGTTCCCCACTTACGTGGGGAAGTCTCCGTCCAGACACTGGAAGACTGAAAACGGGTTGTATTATATCATTCAACTGCTACTGCATCGCTGGTGTGGCTTTGGTGTGAATGTACGTGCACTTGTTCTTCAGGCTATTGGTGAGTTCATCCTGACCGAGAGGAATGTGAAGATCAAACCAAAGGGAAAGACTTACAGTCTGAATGAGGGCTACGCCAAGTACTTCCACCCTTCTATCACCGAGTATATCAAGCACAAGAAGTTTCCTGAGGTTAGTACAAACACGCACATGCCCATAACACGCACACGAAAACGACATTTCCCATTACCCTAACCTTAATTCTAGCAGTACCCTGACCCTTAATATTTGCCCTTGACAGGTACATACTACAACATTGTATAGCAGATCTGTAAGCTGTACGTGTCACAATGCAATGCACCGCAAGCGTATATGGTTAACCCATACAAGGGATTGACATTTCACCGTTGGAAGAAACTGCAGTCACTCAATGTTAATAGTTTTAGTAGATAACAGGTAACAAGTCTGTGTGTTTAACTATAGGGTTTGACTGGATTGCCGAATTCATAATATTAGTGCACTTCCCCTCCTTGTGGAGAGGCTGCATGGAGGTGTGACTTTGTAGTCCAGGAAGGAAGTGAGACCATATTTTCATGTTTTTGGTCATGAACACGGTGTCATGACATTGTATGTCATGTTTTTTCTTATATATTATATAAGAAAAAAACATATTACACGTTGTTTCTTGTGTCCTAAACATCATTAAAATAAGATCTGGTGTCAAAAGGGGTGAAGTGGCCCTTTAACCATACAGCACTTATGAAGTTGCAGTCAAATCAAATTGGGGAGGCCTATTTTGGAACACAAATTCATTACAGAGCATCGAAGCTGTATACGATATGCCTGTGGATGCTGAATTTGACGCTTTGAACCGAGACTGTAGAACTCCAGCACACTGTTGAAACAACCCATGTCTCCTGACAGAGCGCTGACATGCACCATATTTATGCATAATTCTCAAACACGCACACGCGCACATGCGCACGCACACGCACACACACACACGCACACGCACACGCACACACACGCACACACACACACACACACACACACATCATTCGCTATGGTGCACGGTGAGGTAAACTTGCACGATGCTATCTGGAGGACGAGATCAGATGCAAACTAGAAAAAGTGCCCTTCCGGGCACAGGTCTCCACCAGGTTATCCACAGATCCGTGCAGTTAGAGGTAAAAACACTTTTCAGCCAGTTATAGCGCCACCTTGAGGCTGAGTTGAAATTGTTCATGTGGCATTTCGTCCTCGGCCTAGTGGGAATGTGGGTGCACAATTTCACGGAAATCACGCGATGTGTTCATGATTTGCAGCATTTTGTTTGAAACTGAGCACTCCTGTGAACTTTGGAAGCCAATCTTAACCAATCAGGATGGAGTCTGATAAATCTGAAAGACCCGTTTCGTTGAATGGCTCTAGAGAGACTGTGTACCAATTTGCGTGATGTTTGGACAAAATCTGTAGGTGTACTGTGCAAAAACTTGTTTTGCACAAAGCGGCCTCCTGGTGGCGCTATAACAGGCCGTTCTGGAAAGTTTGGGGCAGAGGTTCATGGTTGGCATCCAGGGAGTGTGTGTGCAAAATATGGCATCGACCGGGTTAACGGTGGCCGAGATTAGCTGTTCACGGACACACGGACACACGGACGGACGGACGGACGGACGGACGGACGGAGTGCAAAACATACTCTCCCCACATGCCTTCGGCCTGGTGGAGACAATAAGCGTGGTGTTAATACAAACACTAGATGCCAGGCAGGCCCATGATTGGTCCCCTGCTTTATAGGTGTGACTGCGGCGTGGTCAGCTGAGTTGCCGAACAGCCACATGGTTGACACAGGAAACTGTGTCTGTTCCTCAGGAAACATAAGGTCTACAGGACCGCTGACCCTATCAGTCCTTACAGATGCACACTCAGCACATGATCAGCAGAGTATCCTAGATCAGCATGTTCATCATGTCACCCTTCATTACACACATGATGAGTGTAGGCTCCGACATGACGCCGAGGAGCACTCATCATGTCATGTGCGAGCTGCTTCATAAAAATGGTTATGATTTTCTCCACCAGGCCGCAGGCATGGGGAGAGAGTATGTTTTGCACTCCGTCGGTGTGTGTGTGTGAGTGTGTGTGTGTGTGTGTGTGTGTGTGTCCGTCCGTTAACAGGCTATAATCTCCGGCACCGTTAACCCGGTCAGTTCCAAATTTTGCACGCACACTCCCTGGATGCCAATAATGAACCTCTGCCCCACATTTTCCAGAATGACCATGAGGCCGACTTTTGAAAAACATTATTATATTACTCCTCCAGATTCTGTCCAAAAGTCACGCAGATTATTACACACTATATCCAAGACGGATCTGTCCGATATTTCATATTCCCTCCTAATTGGCTAACATTGGCTTTCAAAGTTTGCAGGATTGGCCCGTTTTGAACAAAAAGCCTCAAATCATGAACGCAGCGTGCAGTTTACGTGCAATTTACGTGAAATCTTTCATAGACTTGCCAGCCGGGGCGCCTGATGGAGGGGAAAGGAACTGGTTGGAATAATGTGTTCCTTCCACGCGCTAAGTCCAACCTGGGGAAACTCTCCCCTGTCAGGTGAAAAAAGCAGCTTGGACTCCTCATGCATAGAAGGAGGCATGAGGTCAACTATGATCTACAAGCTTTGTAGATGTGATTGTAAATCTGTTATTTTTGAAGGAACAGCAATGTGGTCACCTATGTGTTGGTTCACCTATGTATGTGACGTTAATGAGCACCAGTATGAGTACCAGTAGGGGCGCTGTTGTGCCAGAAACAGAGAGAGAGAGACAGTGCTGCACTGTTGCCTGCTAATGAGATAGAGAGAGAGAGGGGGGGGGGGGGGGGGGAGAGAGGGGAGTTGCACCACTCAGTTCACACAGGTGTGATTTCACTAAACTTGCGTGACACTGTTGTACAGCAAAATATAAAATAGAGTTAATTAGGCTAATCGATTAATTCCATTATACAATCTGTTAAAATGTTTTTGCGTAAATATTAGTTATAAAAAAGGGGGCTTATCCATTCGACAAAGTTATCAATAAACTAATCACTAGAAGGTAATTGATAGCTGCAGCCCTGATTTGCATTCACACGGGCAGATACGCAAAGATGCAGTCTACCATTCATTGTCAATGGAAGCCAGCGACACGACAATGCAAAGACGCAATGATGCATGTATCTGCTCCAAATGATACTCCCATTCGTCTTTGTCTGCCCGTGTGAACGCAACATAATATGCAACAGGAGAAGGCCTCTCCACCAGGCTTTTTTCTAACCACAAATGCTGTGTTCAACTTTTTTGGCTTCTCTACTCTGCTTTTCTTTTGATGCATGCACGCGCACACACACACACACACACACACACACACACACACACACACACACACACACACACACACACACACACACACACACACACACACAGTGACACCGTAGGATGTGACTCAGCAAGCACATGACTTTGCATCATAGTCAGACTGCCATTGTTGTGGCAGTCTGACTTTGAAACCTAGTTAGAGCTCAGTTCAACCTGATACTTTGACCTGGTACTTTGACACATAGATCAGGGTTGGGAGGCGAACCGGTCGACCTTCTGCTTACCAGACTGCGCTTACTCTCTAACTACTAAGCTACAGCTTCAAGCTCATGCGTTGCATCGTGATGTGATGTGAGCTTGTAGAACTGTTATTTTTGCTCATTTTCAATATGTATGTAAATATTGTACGTATTTTCTACATTTTCAAAATGTCCCCCTAAATGCTCATAGTGAAGAGAGGTTGAAAGTGGTTAAAAGAGTGTGGACAACGACATGGAATGAATTAACACAAATTAATGGAAACTATTCTAACGATTATGCAAAGATAATCATGATTAGCTCGAATAACTGTGTTGAAGTGTGTTCAGGTGATTATGTATCATACTCATCACTTCAAACGTCAGTAAAAACTCAAGATCATGTGTGCATATTGCCAATATTCTCTTGAGTAATAGTCAAGGTTTTGTTATTAGTCATTTAAGAGAAGTACCATATTCCATTTGAGAAACTCATTTTGCTGAGCAATTGTCACACACGCAATGTAAATGGGAGCAATCACGAGTTGGCCTTGACTGGGTTGAGATTATCCTCTTGTAAAATACATAGCGTGAGCTAGCTGAGCTCTAGAAGGCTTTACGTCTGATGCCAGTAGAAGCATTTCTCTTATAAGCACTAAGCAGTGATGCTTTTAGGAGAGTGACAATAGAACTATAACTTCTCTTTGACATTTCCTTCTTCAGTCCCTCAATGAACAACACAACAATGTCTATTTGCAGACAGAAAAGAGTGACAAACTACATAAGCAATACTTCTGCTCTTTTTTGTAAAGAAAAACATTGAAAAGTTCCCACATAATTATAATGACACGCCCAAAACAGGGATGACAGGTTGAAAGTGGTTAAACAAATTATTTAAACATGCCACTGATAAGGTGGCACAGCGCTGTGGTAGCCTAAAGTAGCTGTCCACCATCCAGCTTTGTTGAGCGTGTTTCTCCAATATCCAGGTCCCCTACCGCCCCCACACCCAATTCTCTCACAGCACTGGTTTTCAGGGCTGTCATGGCCCTGTCATATTGCACCCGATACCCACGTTATCATTCCATTGAATTGGGACGTTGGTATCGGGTGCATATTAACATGTTATACCAACCCTGTCACAGGGATGTCAGGCCCTGGCTTGACATCCCTGTCACACAGTTCTGTGAGAGGGGTCTGGTGTGACAGGGCCTGACATCCTTGTGAGAAAAAGGCGTAAAGAGACAAGTAATAATAACAATAAACATGTCACTGATGTCTTATGTCATGTATTGGATCCTGAATGTTTGAGTTTGTGATCAATCTCCTCACCCCATGTAGGATGGTGGTTCCCCCTATGGTGCCAGGTATGTGGGCTCCATGGTCTCAGATATTCACCGTACCATCGCCTATGGAGGAATCTTCATGTACCCTGCCAATGAGAAGAGTCCCAAGGGAAAGGTAATGACACTGTAAAATAAAATACACTAGTGGGAAAGATTCAAACTACAGATGGTATTTGTCCAACAGGAGTGTACAGTATATGAATCTGTTCTAATGTAGCTTAAATTGTAGCATGGGATTATGTGAGTATGATAATATTCCTTAAACTTTAAAGGACAACTTATAGTGGTTGCAACTGTATTAATTGATTGCCCGAGTCCCGTGGTGGGAGTTCTGCTCTGGTTTTGGTCAATATTAAGTAGTTCCGGTCATTTTGTGGGGGGCACAGGGGGCCACGCATTAAAAGTAAATTAATCCACAAAACTAACGTCATTTGTATTGTTGACCTATTTCTAAAATATTAGTGCAACTTTCGTTCATTTTCTACCCCTCTATCACACGGAACTATGTTTTTTGTGTCCATATCACTACGCCCCAAAACAACCATTTCTCCCATTTTTCTGTGAATAGAACCTCTTGTAATCCTTAAGGTATAAGAGTTCAATTTCTCCATTACAAATATCTTCTCCACAATGCTCAGCCATGCCCACAAAGTTGAGGTTCTGCTTTGTACCATAGCCTTGTAATTGCTTTTTTTTTAAACTAGCTGCCAATAGTACTTTGACCAGGTACATATCTAAAATTACCCAAGTACATTACAACACTAGCTTTGGGTATCTCATAGCTTAAAATCTTCTTCATCAGCATCACTGACATATATTAATATATGTTCATGGTCAGCATTTACACATCCACATGGTTGTTGCTCAGACAATATCCTTGCTCTAATCTTTGGAGTTATGAAATATCGATTAGTAATATTCCCGAGCAGAATTCTCTCCATGTTCTAGAGCTTGTGGCTGTACACTGTACACTGTGTTTTACATATATTATATTGTCCTCATCCGTAATCTGATTATTACTCTACCCTTTTTGTTTTCTTAAGCATGAACCATAATCCTAATTACCTCATTCATTGAGTCAGTTTTAATATATTTTTCCTAATAATCTCTTTTTTGCAAGTATCGGAAAAAAAACCTTTCCAAATCATATTTTGTCCTTCTCTATCACCGTACATACTGCTGTAATACATTTCCATGTTCCCGGTTTGAAACGTGAATCATTATGTCAGCCAACTTAGACATTTTGTTTCCTTTTCCAATTTGCTTTTTGGAAATTTGCAGTATTCCAAATTTCAATTGTAAATGTAGTGATTGAATGTGATCAATTGGCTAATTTGGGCCCTGTCCAGAGCCCATAGGATTGATCAGGTCCAGGGCCCAGGCATATTTGTGATGTCAGAACAGGCCAGCTCCATACAGTGTAGAGCGTCGCAGTCCCGCACCCTTTCAGAACGACGCACCCTTTCATTTTCCTCATAGGCTTTTCAAAAAGTATTTATTTAAAGATGTTTTACACCGCAGACAAAGCCAAATCGACTCGTGACAAATCATGACAATAAGCACAATGTTTTGGGCCGATCAAATAATTAGTAAGAAGAAAAACAAAACAAAAGGATGTTGTACCCTGCCTTTTTTTCCATTAAATGTAGTTTTTCTGCATTTATTGATAGATAGATACAGTAGTCTGACAGATAATGGGGGCATGTTGTCAGGCGGCATTAGCAGCCTGACAACACGGCTATGCCAGCCGTGCGGACCTTCCTGCCAAATCTGAAGTCAACTTAACACTTGGTGCCACATTTCATCAGAAATATTTAAACAAAAAGAAATACATATACATTTTTCTGGGTACACTTTACATTTATTAGAATAATGTGTGCACTGTGCATATGTTTTTTCCCTTATTCTATAAGTCCTCATCAGAGGCAGCAACATAAAGATAAGCAACAATCTTTTACCTTTTCACACTCAGCAGCACAGGCACAGCAGTAAATGCATTGTTCTCATTTGTAAGAATGTTATTTTCAACTTCTGATTTGTGGATAAGCAAATATTAACATTTTCCAGACGCTGTGTCACAGTTTTCTCATTGCCATTGAACCACAATAACCTTTCAATACTTGTTTGTCCAATGGTTTGTCTGCTAGGTTTTGTGTAGCCTGGGAAGCATTCCTTTTCGGGTTTATGATCCGGTCGGGAGCAGATGATATCTTACAATGTTGTAGTCAATGGTTTGTAGTCATCAGGCCGGAACCCTCAAACCAGAATAAGAAATTCCCTGTGATCAAGAGCGTCATAATTTTAGGGCCTACCCAATAAGATCTGGCGTATGAATCCGACAAGTTTCTTCAAGTACTTGTTGGAATAGATCGTTTGGTATATCCATCTTTAAGCCTGGTAACGCGAGGTTAGGTTTTGTGTAGTCATTTGGGATTGAAAACGTTTTAAAAGTCTCGCCTATAACGGCATGCCTGAAATATGGATGCCAGGTGTATTGAGCTGTGGTTAACCTCTTTTCTCACCCCACAGCTTCGCCTGTTGTACGAGTGCAACCCTATTGCGTTCCTCATCGAGCAGGCAGGGGGCATGGCCACGACCGGCACCCAGAGGATACTGGACATCCAGCCAGAGGCCCTGCACCAGCGGGTGCCCTTCGTGGTGGGCTCCTCCGATGACGTCAACGAGTACCTGTCCTTTGTCAAGAAGCACCCGTAATCACTTTGGACATTATTTTTTCATCTTCTCTTTTTTTTTGTCTGGCAGCTGCTGCAGCCCCTCAGTCGGTGTCATACCATCATGTCACCTAGAATGACCACAATTTACAGTACCATAAAATCTGTTTTACAATAAAAGAATAAGAAATGCCTTTTATGACCCCTCGAATGCAAATGCTTTTTAGAAGTGTGACAACATTTTAATTATTTATAAAAGAATATATTATTATTATATATATTTTTCCAGTCAAAGGGGAATTGCCCTTGCCAAAGGAGCTATCTAGTTTTCAGGCACGGCTACTGTTCTACAGTCACAATCCACTGACCTCCATAACAGCAAAACTCCTGGCCACTAATTAATGAAGTTGGTCCACCTGTTGTTTTCATCAGGATGGGGGACATTCATTTTATAATGTAGCACCCCTAGTGGCTGCACCATAGCACGATCATCATGTTATCATAATCACCTACTGTATTTAAGCACTCAAAACAAGTGTTTTTAACTGGTGAAAACCGGGGCCATTTGGTAGTGGATGTTACAAACCAGGGCTCTCTCTCTCTCTAGGTCGTCCTCAGACGAGCCCTCCATCGTCGCTTCCAGTCATCCCGGTTCCCCATGCATCTGGCCAGCTCGTTGGTGCTTTTAGGGCATTTGAGACCTTTAAGACATTTGTTGGGACTTGGGACACCCAAATTGAAACCGGGCCAATCACGGCCAAACCGGGACGCCTGGTCACCGTAGAGGAGAGCATGTGGCATCCTACTTTCCGTGTCCACTTTTCCCAACGTGAACAGACTCGACCGAGTCTATTCATTTAACCTTTAGACTTCCACCAATGCAGATGAGTTGTGATATTGATTTGAAGTTTCAGGAGGGAAAAGAAATGCTGATTTTTTTTTATTCTATTCTAATAGATTTAGAGTGCTGTATACTTTTGCAGTCATTGCAATAATGTTAAGCTATATTGAATATATGATTTTTTGGTCAAGATTTGATAACATTTTTAAAATACCTCATGTAAATACCTCATGAATTACACAGCCTCCAAATAAATCGAGGCAGACAAATATTACCTAGTTAAACATGTATCAACCCAGAGTCTAATCGTTACTGGTGAATACCATGTTGTACTATGGAAAGTGAAATAAAGTGGAATAAGCAGATATACTGTAACTCACTAATAGCCGTGTGAGCCTTTTCCCTTATGGGGATTAATTGTCCACAGCCTTTGTTACCAACAGGGCAAAGTCTTCAGACTTCAACTAGCTCAGTACTGGTGCACAAAGTCGTTTCTCACTCATTCACTCTCACTTGATCTGTCAAGAATGCAGTCACCAGAATTGAGCAGAAACTGTTTACCTTTAACTTCTGACCCCAGTGTCTTATGAAGTTAATTGCTTTTTATCTGCCCATAATTCACTGTCCCATCTGCATCTACCTCTTTGCCAGATTGCACAACACCCCCTGCTTATGACTAGCCCTGTCAGTTGGCCTGAACTCAAAGGTTAAGTGTATATATAGAACATAAACAACATATGTTACACACATACAAACCCCAATATGACCTGGACATGATAAACAAGTCAATACGTGATGTGATACTGGTTCAGCGAAAGAGGGTACCTAGGTACTACTAGTAGTATTTTAAAAGTAGTAGTATCTTAAATCTTTAACGTTTATAAACATATATTACTATTTTATTAAATTATATGTGCACAGCTTTTAAAACTAATATTTGGTACTTTTGTGTGGCAACCTTGTATGTCCAAAATGGTTCATCATTTATGTATATTTAAAAAGAATATATAAAATAGAATATTAATTTACGAAAAGTTGAAATACTGGTTTAAGGTTTATGCCCGACATCAACAATTAAAAATGTTTTCATACCCTTACTTGATAATACCATTAATACCGTATTAAATTATATGCACATCATTTTAAACATATTTAATGTTCTGATTACATTTTCTACATACCCTTGATAATCCCATTTGTTAACATCTTGAATACACACCATTGTACTTGACTAATCCTAAAAAGGTCCTTGCACCAGGAATGAAAAATAGCATGCCTTGGTCTTAATTAAAAACAGATGGCAGAATGAGTACATGCAAGTCATGAAACACCATTCTGTTTGGTCATTTGCAATGATCAATTATTAACAATCATGCTTTTTGTGGTGAGATCTTGTCCTGATCATTTGAATCAACAGATAAACTATGCTCTATACTATAAAATGGTCTTTGTTTAATAATGACTTACAGTATGTCTGTTGATAATGTGTCGCCCAATCCCTGTAAACACTATAATTGTCAGACGCAAAGGTCCTGACTATAACATTAACTTAAAATGTTGAGTCCAAACAACAATACATTTAACAAGTTTAATGATCACAGTAGAAAAAAAGAGCACTTTGCCAGTTGCAAAAGCAACTCATGAGCAAAACACGTAACCAACTGTTAAGAAAAACACTTAACCAGTAGCATTCACATATTTACAAAGAGCAAATGAAACAAACCTAAAAATATTGATAAATGAACATAAAATAAAGTGGCATAAACATCAGCCAAACACCATGGCATCGATTCCCTAAAATCTATGTCTCCATAGAACATTGCAGAGGGCTCTGAATGTGTTGCTCTCAGAGACGTCTCCTTCAGGCTGTAGCCGTCTCTCCTGCCAAACCATTGCATTAAAAACACTAATAGCTCCATGAACTTGACCAGCGTGGTGAGGCTAGACTAGAGGATAGCTGGCGGCTGTCGCAATTCCACAGTGGTTCTTTCTGTCCTTAGCCATGAGGATGTAACCCTTGTCTCCCCACTTCTCGCTCCAGCTGAAAGAGGTTGAAAATACAGTCAAAAACTTGTTTATAAACTCAAAATGTGTCCTTGAATATTAAAAAGCAATAACTGCTCTACAAGAACATAGCAGTCTTCCAGGATGTATGGTAGGCCAAAACACAACCCCCGACTCACCTGTTCTTGACAATCCAGTACTTCTTTCCGTCTACATCTTCTGCCTCAAACCCGTAACCGACCACCAGCACGCCGTGGTCCAGCTCTTCGCTGCTACACTCCTTCTCATAGTAGATCCCTACAAAACGGCCACCAAACAATGAACAAGCAATCGAAAATAGAGCATACCGGAAGAATATTCATTGGATTCAAGTCCGAGAAAACCTGCTTCACAAGCCTGTCCATCATCCACACTGACCTGACTGGTAGAACTGGAAGGATTCGTGACCAGCGTCGATAGCTACAGACACGGGACCCACAGCTGCCACAGCCTTCATCAGAGCATGTTCCTTGCCGCTGGGAATGTCCACGAAGCCGGTGTCGTTGGCAGAGTTGTAGTTTGGATCATAGTGGCACGGCTGGTCATCCTGAAGATTACAATGTGAACGGATGGATGAGCAACAAGTCACAGACTAGAACAACAGACGACGAGATCCAGAACACTCACAGACAAGCCCGTAATTATGGATGAGATTCTATGGGAAACACTGCAAATACAATATTTAGGGCTGTCCACACCAAGATCGAAAACTATGTATTTTATACAAATTTGTCTACGCCACAATTACAGTATAATGACAATGAAAGTGGTGTACAATATCACTGGGATAATTTTTGTGAGTGATTTGATGAATGATAAACTGTGACAACCAATCAAATCCAGACAAATGTAAGTTTGTGCAAGGCCCTTTACAGATGATCTGCTTATTTGGCCTGCCTCTATGAGATGAGTACCATTCCCCAGGCCTGTCACAATGAAGTCATGCAGCTTTTTGAGATAATCGCTATTATTTTTGCATAGTTGTTTCCATGTTGAAAGATTGCAGATCCACAAGCACAAGCTTAATGTAGATGGACTATTTCAACATAACTTTATTCATATAAAACATATATAATTTATTAAAACTGCCAGTCAATTATTTGTATATTAGTATAAGTTATTTGTCATATATGCCCTGTGCAACTTTTGTTTACAAAGCCTAAAGGGTAAAATTTCATCCTTTCTCCTTTTATTTATATGTTCCAATGTCCAACGCCAAAAACACAATTAATCACAGTACTCGTCAAGTAACATGTGATGATGGTGAGAGCCCTACCGTTCCAAGGTAAGGGTAGGAGTCCTCAGAGTCCAGGCCGTGGTTGTCCTGGACATACTGGAAGGCCTGGTCCATCAGCCCACCGTTGCAACCCTCGTTGCCCTCAGGTCTGGAGCAGTCCACAAGGTTCTGCTCACTCAGGGAGACCAGCTTGCCTGCCTTCCTGAAGTGCTGGCCCTCGAGGGCCCCAGTTGTGCTAAATGCCCAGCAGGAACCGCACTGGCCCTGGTGATAAAAAGATGTGTTCACATAACGATCAACACACACAACCGAATATCTTTGAAGTATAAAGACAATGGGGAGAAAAACAATATTCCTTCTCATTGATACTGTTTTTCGTTTTGTTTTGGGTTTTTTTTCAATTATGAAGAAAATAGTAAACAATGAGCTGGGGGAAATAAAGGAGAAAAACATCATTACAAAGATACAATCCCTATTTGTCAACAACTCAAACATTTCCAACTTGAGCCACATGAACGCAGATTCTGGGCACGAACATTGGACAAATATAGCAGGTCTACAAGCTGTAACATGATGAACTTGTACTGCCGTGTTGTGCATTTGCCCCTTTCAGAGAATTGGTGTGGTAAATGATTAACAATGGATTAAATATCTAACATCTAATCTAAACATTAGCTATGGACTTCGAGGAAGATTCGGACAGAATTAATCAATCAATCTAAAGTGGAGATAGAGCAACTTGAGAAAGTTGAAGACCATTTCCTTATGGACATTGCACTGTCTACAATCTACATCCATATAATTGTACAGACAGACAGATTGCAGTCTCCGCCCCCTAATGGCCAAGTGGTTGGACTGGTTTCGGTTTACACGTGCAAATGGTGTCTGTGTGGGAGTGGCGAGAACAAACTGTACACCAGAGGAGGAGTGTGTGTGTTTGTGGGGAAAGCAGATAACAAAAACAACTCATAAGGGGACACCTTATCACAGAGTTCAAGCTAAACATTTACTAATGAACGCAGGACAGGCTTTGGCTTCAAGAGAAGTACATTTGCCACAATGTTCCCTTGCCATTAATTAATAATTTATTGCCATTAATTAATAACATATTGTTTTCTGTGGCACTTCTTATTTCCACATGGATTAATATACTGTATTGAAACACAGGTGAGTTGTTGTTGTTTTGTGGTTTTGTTACGCCCCATAATTAGGAAGTCTTCCGATGGCCATTGTTTGTTTGCGCAGATCGTCATTCACCTTTAAATAATCCACCTTTCTGCACATGCTCCAACATTTGCAATCACAGAATTGTAACATTTTCTGATGACGACTCAGACCTGTCACAGAAGTGTTGAACCAGGTGGATAAAGATGATTACCTGGTCTTTGACGGGGGTGACGTAGCCCTTCTCCCTCCAGTCCACGGAACGAGGGGCCTCCAGGAAGTTGGGCTCCAGGAACAGTGACCCCGTGACCTTTCTCTGTTGTTTGGGCTTGTAGCCGTTCATCACCTGCCTGAACTCCTCGTGTGTCTGTGGAAATAACAACACATGTGGGTCAACAAATGGCAGCCGCTTCAAAACACATTCCAAGTTGTTTGGCCATCGTCCAAATCACCTAACCGCATCAGAAATAAACATTTTCCGCATGGCCCAGTGGAACTCCAATGAAAGATGTGATGCTTATTATATGACCATCTTACCATGTCACCAAAGTGGTTCATCCCCATACGATAAGTGTGCTTGCCCATTGAGTGCTCCAGGTTGTGCAATTCGATCTTCCACAAGTTTTTCTCCCAGATCATTCGCCTCCAGCCCTCTTCCTTCTACAAATAGAAATAATAATAATGATTAATTATGTGTTAATAAACATGGCAAACAATAAATTATATGAATATATATTTATTATCTATCTATTATATATCCTGTGCACAACAAACACACACACAGAGCAAAATAGTGTTCGGACACTCGGACACAGAGGATTTGAGTTGTTAATGCTCACCTCATGATATGCTCTACTGTGCCAGTTTTTCCACAGGTTCCAGTGCTCGTCCAGCTGTTTGTCTAGTGTTGGGGCTGAGAGGACTGCACTGAGGCATAATGTCAATAACGCTACTGGAAGCATCATGGCGACCTACTGCAGAAGGAAAGGGGGGGGGGGGGGGGGGACAAGTTGGAATTCCAGGTCAAGATCGAATGAACGTGTTATGATCATTTCATTTGGCAGCAACACAAAGGCACAAAGCCTACTGCCTTTAATGATTCGTGCAAATGAAGACTCGATGTAATCATAATGCGACCCGTGTTTTGCAATCTGCATTCACCGCAGCAGTATCGCCCTTTACGCCACAACGGCGCTTCCAACAAATACGCCCTTAGGCTATATACCGTCATATCTCTATAAAGTGGTCATATCATATCAATAGCATGTCCCTTTTGCTTCCACGATACGGTCTCAACACATCGGAGAATAGGATCTTGACGAAAATCCGTGAGAAAAAAACAACGCCGCTTTGTTTGTCTGTCCCAACAAATCAAGTCACGAGATCCACTGCGGCTCAGAGCCAAGCAACAAGGACGAGAACAAAACACACAGCCAAGAAATCAAAGAAAAGACCATGCATTTATCTACTAACGCTGGCTCCTAATCAAGTCTTGATCCGCTAAATACATTATTATTTGTGGGATACAGTTAGTTACATGATGAAATTAAAGTAATGGCCTTAATTCGTTCATGCCAGGGCCAGGCTACTGTACTCCGACAATGAACATGAACCATAAAAACGTTATGTTACCAGCTGGCATAGCGTTGCTAATGTGGCAGAATTTGTTAAACACTACTAGTCTATTATTAAAATAGATCTTGTAGTTTTCATTTAAAGTTTAATCATAATTCCATTGTCTTTATTAGGCCTACATTAAACAATCTCAAATTATACTTCGACGTTATGGATCGATCCTTACAAAATAGGTTGCGGTCGATAGCAATAGCATAGGTTCAGTAATTTATAAATACGAAATCAAGCAATGTGGTTCATTTAGTCTGGGACACTCACCTTATTCTTTGATGTCGTGAAGAAAAACAATGCTCTCTCTGGGCTGAGTCAGTGCTTGGGACACAAAGTTTATAAAGGCAGAGAAGAGCCTCTTCTCATTGGTGGACAGTCGTGTTTATCCAAATGAAACCCCGCCCATATACGTGGCGTCATCGACATGTGATTCGATGGCACGTGATCGCATCCCTATGGATCTGAATGTACTGTATAATACCCTCAGCCTTGTTCTCAAGCAAAGAGTGAAGTCATGATTCATGAAATAAAACAATGTTGGTGGTCTGCAACTGCTGTTTGGACTTGTTAGCACATCTAGGCTTTAATATGCTCTCATGTGACTGATGAGGTCATTGGTAAAACTGGTAAAACGTGAATTTGTTATGACTGATTATCGCAGTTGTGTTGCCCCCTCTCGTTGCCTCTGCCCTAGGGCATAGGTGCATAACTATTGTGATAGCAAAGTAGCTATGGCACATGCCATGAGAACCATAGTTATTTCAGTTATTTCAAAGACTCCTTTTCACGCTGGAGTCTTTTAATGGACGTTATGTAGTAATAAGCTATTAATGACAAGAAGGACGGTGAGAGCCCTGGTAGGCTACAAGGTTTCTTTGACTGCATGCACCTCCTGGTACCACAGCACCTCAAAGGCCCTTAAAACTAGGCTCCAGACTTCCCAAAACAAACTGGTCAGGCTCCTACTTGGCCTCACCCCCCGAACCCACCTCACCCCTGCCCACTTTGACAGGCTGGAATGGCTTAGGGTCGACGACAGAGTACAGCATCTTGCAATGGGTCTGGTCCACAAGATTCGATACACCACCAAGATACCCATGTAGCCTACCTGTCTAGATACCAGTATTGTTTTTGTCGGCTATTTTTTAATTTAGTCTCAGTCTTAGTCTAGTTTCAATCACCGTTGTTAGTTTTTAACTTTTTATAGTATTTAGTCGAACTCATCCATTTTTTATTTAGTCACGTTTTAGTTGACTAAAAGTCGAGCATTTTAGTCTTAATCTTAGTCCAATAATCCGTACATTTATTTGTCTAGTTTTGGTCAACAAAAACTGTTGACATTTTAGTCTAGTTTTAGTCCGACAATAATTTTAGCACTTTACTTTTTTGTCAGCCAATATGTTTCCATCTAATCAAAAAAGATATTTCACATAGCATTTTCTGTCATCCTTTTGATGAAAAACACGTTATTGACCTATAGCTAAGCCCCTCCCCAAATTGCTATGGTCCAATCACAGCTAAGCATAACATGGGTTAGACAAACCTCTCCACCAAAAAGTATTGTCACGCACATATTTTTCCAGTGCATATGGCAGGCCTTGTTGGAAGAGATTTTGAAGGTCTGGTACCAAAAATGAACCAGTATTTAATGTGTAAAATCTATTTTATTTACATTGGAATGAATGAGCCCGGCTGGAAAGTGTCCAAGTGGGAGTGTCTAAGTGGGTGAGGGCGGGGCTTAGCTAAAGGTGAATTGTAAGAAATACAGATCCAGGAATGGAACATGTTTTGATTGGTTATGGTTCCAAATTATACATTTGCAGATTCAGTCACAGAAATATCGATGCTTGCATCCTGTTTAACTAACTGATCCCAGTACAGTACAACAAGACAACACCAAATGATTGAACCAATATCCAGTTCAACCAACTGAACCCATGCAGTAGCCTACTTCCAGGGTGGTTGGTTGGTTTACCAGGCTAGTAGCCTATAGACTAACAAGACAACATCAACATCTAGTTATAGAACAATGTCCAGTTCAACCACACTGACGTGGTTTCGTTAGATACCGTTTTCTTTCTCAACTGATTCTTGTAACTTGTTAACAAGAGGTGCAAGCAGGTGCTCTGAATTTCAGGGCTGTTATTAAGCTCAGCAGTCCATATACTGAAATAACATACTTGACCATTGTAGAATCACAATCAGAAGAACATTCAGAACCATTCAACCAAGCAATTTAAATGGTGTGCCTTTTATATTTTGAATAGGAGCACAATTACCTAATTGTGATTCATGTTGGAAAACCTATGACTCACTCCCACAGTAATGGGTTCCAAAATGGATGCATAATTGCTGTCCAAGTGTTCAGAATTCAGATCCATCATTGGGGAGCAGTTAGAAGGTCTGCACAAACCTTAAAGAGGTTTTCTTTTCTACCTTTCATTACACAGTATAGGTTTTGACATTTTCTATGTATGAAACATAAGCTTCTGGCTAAATGTACTATGTTTCATTGTACTGGGTGTCATTGTGTCAACCACTTAAATTGAAGTGTTTTCATTAACAAATTTGCAAGATTTCAAGATCTAAAGATCTAAGTAAACTAAGGCACCAATACTTGGTTCAGATGTTAGGTATATGTACAGATATTTGAGAAAGATTTTGTGTTGCCAAAATCAATATAACACATTTTGCAACAAACAAAAAAAAGAAAGAAAGAATCGAGAACACTCTAGTTATTACTTCAGATTAATTTTGGTTTACTTTACAGACACAGACAGGACATTGAAAACATTCAGATTTTTTATACACTTTCTTTTTGAAGTGTCCTTAAGTGTCCTAAAGGCTGTAACACTCATTCCTAAATGTTATCTCACAGATTAGATACTCTCTCCCAAGTAAGTGTGCAGCATTGGTCTTCCAAAACAAAGTAAACAAATGTCTATTGATCGACATGTCTACAGACCATGGTCAGTCTCACTATCATTCCAACACGTTGTGGTTCACAACGAGGGCAGGAATTGAAACAACAGATCAACAAAATGAGCAAAGTACAAGTAGGATACTTAAAACGTGGTGTAAATAAAACGTAAGGCACAGTAAAACAAATCAATACAAAATACTATTGGCTTGGGGAGGGTGTAGAGTAGGCAAGTCAAGACAAGCTTATTTAAATAGCACGTTTCAACATGAAGGCAATTAAAAGTGCTTTGAACAAAACATGAAAGTGATATTATTTTTATTTATTTTATCAACTTCAATTTTGTGTTCCAAATTTGTCTGCTCATTGTGTTGTTTTCATGGCTTCCATCCTTATGCTCTCTCTCCTGAATGGATAAAAAAATTGTATCCTGGCTGGAAAATGTATTTTGTTAACAAAGCATTAAAAGGGTCATACCTCTATATTGTGATACTAATAATCAATTATGCACACAAATATTCAAAATATTGGAGTCAAATACTGACTATAGCACATGATCCAGTTTAATGTATAGTAGTGAAGTAGCCTGCACATGGTTCAGTTCCTTCTTTCCTTCTTTCTTTTTTGAACAAAATGTATTCAAAGAGTGAGCATGACATTGTATTAATTTCTACAGAGATAATACAGCCCTTTGTTTTTATATTTTCTCAGTTCCTTCTTTTCTTTTCTCAGTTCACTTTTGGCTGCAAATGTCAATTCAAATGACTTGTGTTTTTTTCCAAGGGTGTCTTTCAAAGTTCCCTTTCTTCTCAATCACTATGTATTGTATGTAGTTGTTGCTGATGAGTCAAATACATGCGTGCTTAAAATACTGATGACAGCACTTGCAGTTGACGATGCAGTAAGATATTTGGTACACATATCAGTTCCTTCTTAATTGTTGTCGTCTGGAAAGTATTCGACATACAAAAAGTTAAGTTTCCATTGTCGTCTGTACAGTTTTTAAATGTAACTTCCCCCTGAAAATGAAAGAGCACTATTTGAATATTTACTGGCAGTTGGTTATTCCTAGCTTTATATTTAATAATAATAATATTATTATGTATAATAATTTTGTGAGTGATACCACGGTATAAAAACAGTCCTCATATAGACAAACTAGAAAGATTTAAAAATCTAAGAATATGTTATTTACTGTGTGGCATTAAAGTGGGAATAGCATTATCACTTCTTATATACACTTCTTATATACTGCTTATATACACATTTAGTTACTGTAGTGTACTTTATACTCACTGTGTGTGTGATAATTTGTACAATACATGAACTTTGGTCTAGTATAGAGTAACTACCACAATACGATAAATCTAGAGGTGAGAGTCAAGTCAAGAGCCAAAACGAGACATAAGAATACAGTTAAATTAAATATAAAATAGTTCAACTTGGCCCAGGCCGTAGCGTAACGGTCTGGGCACCGGACTGGTAATCCAGTCGCAGTGTGCCGCGGGTTCGACTCCCGGACCCGACACGGCCTTTACTGCATGTCTTCCCCCATCTCTCTCCCGTTTCCTGTCAGCCTACTGTCTGTCCCTTCAAAAAAATCAATAAAAGGCGTAAGCCGCAAAAAAAATATCTTAAAAAAAAAATAATAATAGTTCAACTTAACTGGGCTTCTATGCTGGGCCTGGGTCACTATTTTCTAACCATAGTATATCATCAGTAAACACAACAGTGTATATGAATGGATATGTAGCCTACAGACTGAGTGAATATGTAATTAAGTATCACAGTGAAATGTATAGCCTATTATTAAACCCAAGTCTGTTATGTACTTGCATTAACCCATTTTGGGCGGGAACCCATTTTGGTGTTAGCATCATGTCGTGCTTTAGCTATTGAAGAGTGGCGCGCTACGAGCTTGTAGGTCTGCTATTTTTGAAAAATCGAAGAACGACTGACGTAGAAGACATTTTTAGAATCTGATCTCAGGTCAGAATGGAAAACTGTCAGGATGTAGAAGACATTTTTAGAATCTGATCTCAGGTCAGGCCAAAACAACCGTGCATGTTTTTGGATTCTCCTGTCCCCGAAGGCCAGCTAACCCCACAATGAGGCCAGAGAAGTGTAAATAATACTGCCTGGAATTCAATCCAGGCCAGCCTCAGAGCATACAGTCAACCCACAACAAACATGCAACACTGGTTCAGAAGAGGAAATAATAGGTAGACTGATAATTAGTGTATCTGGCAACTGATACTGTTAAAGGGCTTTGTTGATTGTTATGTGGCGAGGTTAATCTGACATGACACTCCAATGCATTATGTGCATCATTTTTGTTTTTGTAGTGCCAGAATGGAGTGAGTTCTCGAGACACAGAACACAACTGGGAAGGGTTATGTCAGATTTAATTCAGGCGGAAAATCTGAGTGTTGGACTTCATAATTCCTACAGCTCAAAGCATTTTGAACATCAGCTTGAAATCTGCCATTACATTACACAATGAAGAGTCAACTAAAATACCCATATTTCCTGCCCACCGAATTCTGCCCAGCTCTACAAAGCCGTTCCCAGTATTTCATTTGCTAAATTTCATGGACTTCTCTCTCTCACATTCACATGGACATTATGAGGCAGTAGCTCAGAAGTTAGAGTGTCTATCTGTGCTCCAGGCTTCTTTTTTTTGCCACACACTAAATCAATGCCTGTACACCGGGGGTGGCGGCCTGGTTCCGAAACGGTCGAGAAATGACAGAGCTAGTTGCCGTGTTGCAGCTTTCCGTGCTCGGACATACACAGGGACAGACACAGGGACATACATATACATACTGTACATTGCTATGTAATGGAGCGGTTAGGCACCGCTCAAAAAAAAAGAGAAAAAAGAAAAGATTCAGGTATCCAAACCCTATCTGTACCTAATTTTATGCATGAGAGGCACAAGTATTCGTGTGCGTGTTGAGACACTTGGGGGTTGAGGTCTCACACATAATGGTTTACAATGAGTTGTTATCTACGTCTTTTGTCTTGTTAAGTAGGCTGTAGATATCAACGTGAGATCAGATGGAGGGAAGTTGTTAAGATACATAGCACCTCTCATCATCCTCTCTCAGAATGGAACTGACAGGAGTGATTTGTAACACAAGGTTACCAGCTAGACTGAAAGAGAAGATGTATAAGTAAGACAGTAAGTGAGACCAGCTTTGATGTATGGCTTGGAGACATTGTCACTGACGAAAAGCCAGGAGGCTGAGATTAATTGAAGATATAATAATTGAAGATATTTTGACAAGATCAGGAATGATATTAGAGGGACATCCCAGGTTGGAAGCTAGGTTTGGTGTTAAAGTAAGAGAGGAGAGGTTGGGATGGTGGATGTGCAGAGGAGCGATAATGGGCATATTGGAAGAGGGATGTTAAAGATGAAACTGCTACACAAGAGGAAAGCCAAAGAGGACGTTTATCAATGTGGTGAGAGAGGACATGCAGGTGGCTGGAGTGATTGGAGGAAGATGCACAGAACAGGAACAGATGGAAATAGATGATACGCTGTGGCAACCCCTAATGGGAATTAGCCGAAAGAAGATCCTCTCTAATAACATTTTAAATGTACAGCTTCAATGAGGCATTGGAATCAGTAGTATTGGGTAAAGAATTTATTATAAAAATGTGTTACACTATAAAGTGTCAGAAGTAATAAGGACATGGCATTCCAAGACATGCTGAAGGAATGCAACATAAATATAGAAACAAAGGGGACTTGTGCAAAGAGACGATTAAGCCTAATTTATACTTAAGTTTTACAAGGGTGTCCTGCACCAAAAATAACTCCAAGCTCACGACACTTCACGGTGCAACACATTGTGAGCATGTAGCTTGTCTATTTTCAGTGTGTGACACCAGTGCGCGGCGAAGTATAGATCACGCTTTAGACCGTAGTCTTCCAGGGGAAATGCACTCAAAATAATGCTGTTTTCCCTGAAACTGTGGAGAGCACATACTTAAAAGAAAGACACGTAAAAAAGATTTCAGAGAATAATAATAACCTTTAAGTCCACTCCTCTCCCGCAGATGTATTTTGATATCGGAGAGCAAGGACCCACTCAGAATGTTCCAGAAAAACAGACACCAAACATTGACAAGTTTAAAAAAAACTATCAATATTGGTTCCAAGGATTCAGAAAATGTGCCTGTATTTTGAACAAGGAACAGGAAAACATACTCACTTCCCTTTAACCCTCTAACACCCGCATTAATTTCTACTTGCAAAAAATAGATTTCAACCTTACTACTACTTTGTACTACGAGGACTGACACTAAAACATATGTTAAAAAAAATAAAAAAATAAAGTTTGATGGAAAATTTATAATAATTATATAATAATTATATAATAATATAAAAAAAACATAATTTACATTTGGGGGATATCTTTCACAATAATGAATAAAACATGTTCTAGACATTCTAATGATCACAAAAAAACATATATTAGTAACATATTTACCTACTTTTATTAGGGTAAAGGTCAAAAGTCTTAGGTTAAAAAATGTTCAAAATCGCACAGAGTCCAGACATTTTTAATTTGTGTGAATTTCAGCCTCTGTGGGGGGTATTTATATGCAAATATCATGACCAATGTCATTGAAATGGCATTGCAATGAACATCACTGATGACATTTAGGTGAAAAAAGAACAGAAAAAAATTATAATAATTTAGTAATTAAATAAAAAAAAATTGTTGCTAAAAAGCAACGCTGGGTGTTAGAGGGTTAAGAAACATCTCACTTCAGCGTATATACTGTACAAGGCAATAATAGAAGAATGATGTGTGTTTAGGCACACATAATTGGCAATGATTTTACCCACAGTTTGTGTAAAATAAGAAAATAAAATATTAAAAGTAATCTACTGTGGGACATTTCAGATCAGAATGTTTTGTGGACATTTCTTCAATTACTTCGAGTACTGCAAAGAAGTCAGTACTTTTTTCTTTCTTTCTTTTTTTACTTGACACAATAACCCCAGAAGGACTCGTAATACATTCATCTTACAGTGTTTAAACACAGCCTGTTGGAAACAAGGTTGTAACTGTCTGAAAAGACAGTGAGACTAGGATATGGGGTAGATTTTAGGCAGTTGGCAGAAGGAACAGAAAACTTCCTCAGATATGTTCTACATTTATAGCCTATGTATAAGTGCAGTGGTAATATTGGCATTTCAGGCTATACCAAAAGTAAAGTAAAGGGCCCAGGCCGTAGCGTAACGGTCTGCGCACCGGACTGGTAATCCAGTCGCAGTGTGCCGTGGGTTCGACTCCCGGACCCGACACGGCCTTTACTGCATGTCATCCCCCCATCTCTCTCCCGTTTCCTGTCAGCCTACTGTCTGTCCCTTCAAAAATCAATAAAAGGCGTAAGCCGCAAAAAAAAATATCTTTAAAAAAGTAAAGTAAAGGAAAGCTGTCAACTGCCCCGAAAACTCAAATTGCTATATTTTATATAGTTAGGGAGGGAGAGATGAAACACTAGGTTGCTGGCATGGGCATCGATTGATCCTACTTAGTATCCATCATTATTAACCCATTTTGGTGTTAGCATCATGTCGTGCTTAAGCTATTGAAAAATAGCAGATCTACAAGCTCATAGCGCGCCACTCGGTGGCGCGCTATGAGCTTGTAGGTCTGCTATTTTTGAAAAATCGAAGAGCGACTGACATTTTTAGAATCTGATCTCAGGTCAGAATGAAAACTGTCAGGATGTAGAAGACATTTTTAGAATCTGATCTCAGGTCAGAATGGGTTAAAACCAACTGGCTTCCTGATAGTCTCCCGTATACAAACAATCACAGACGTCTGCCTACCGATATATCAGGTGACATCTAAATTCAATGTTGGGGCCAACAGTTGGTGGAAACAATTCAGAGATTCATAAATAACTGGATTGCGTAATCAATGCAAAGACTTTTGGGGGTGATCTTTCATAGTGGGACGGTATCAGGATTGGTTAAATAACAAAACAGTAGGCCTAGCCCTAGGTTTTGTATACATACTGTACAGTGTGTGTATATATTCACTGTATTTCCCAAGTCCATAGGGAATTAACGGTATCATGAACTCAAATTGAAATGAGATGCGTTGTAGAAATCAGTGAAATTACAAAAAGTTGGGGTGTTATTTTAACCATTGTATAACATAACTCCAAATGTAAATAAATGCTTGCTCTTGCTAATGTCAGAGGGCACTTTGTCTGCTTGTATTTCATCTATGACTGTCAACAAGGCACAGTTCCTCATGTGTTTTGAATGGAAACTATTGTTTTGACATATCAACAGGATCATTGTGCTTTTCTTCAGGGAGGTAGAAGGCCATAAAGGCACTCTGATAAAAAATTAAATAAATAAATAAAAAGAAGAAGCAACTATCCCGTTAAGCACTGAACAGAATGCCCACTGTCACAAAATGTATGCAAGGAGATCGTAAATACTATATGTAGCTGGGAGAGACGATGTGTCTAAAGATGGCAGGCATCATATCCTTACAGCTTTGCATTATGGAAAACCTACGTGTGGAAAAAGCCATCTTTATATAATGGCTGCCATCTTTTCACAGCTGAATATCCTTCGGAGCACAACTTCAGACATGGATGTGCATTGGGGTTTGGAAGTGTGTTAAAAGCAGCACAATAGATTAAACACAGAATTAAAACCAGTTGAGCATCTATAGTCTTTGGAGCTCGGGACAGCCAGCTGATTCAGAACATTCCTATTGACGGGAAGGATGGGTGGATACTGTATATCACAAACACAAACACTTCTGGGGGAGCAGCTCCGTCCCTCTGATAAAAGATTGCACTTAATTGACCATGTCCCAGTGCCCCCGCCGCCGCCGTCTCAGGTCGGTGTAGCTCGACCCCTCGCAGGCTGTCGGGAGAACAAAGGGACTGTCGTTTGTTTTATTTATGTTTTGATCAGCGGGATATGACGGAGCTGATGGAGTTGTAGGAGGTCCCCCCATTGCAGGTGGGGACGTAGCCGTTGGCGGCCCCGCCCATTGCCTCCGTGTTGACCCGGAAGACGGGCGAGGCTTTGAGGAGGAACTCGGCGGCGTCCCGGCGGCCCAGCTCCCTCAGCTTGGCCATCAGCACGCCCACCGTGCTGTCCGCTCGCAAGCTCCACTCCTGGAGCAACGCCGCCGTGGGGCTGGGCAGCGGCGGGGGGGGGGCCCGCTCGCCGCCGCACGCCTCCGAGTCCAGCTCGGCGGCCCCGTCGGGAGTCCCCACGTGTGAGTGCTTGGCCACCAGCTCCGTCAGCCCCAGGTTCATGGCCAGCAGACACCAGTCCTTCCCCAGAGTGTCCGGAGGGTCCAGCATGCGGCAGAGCTTCCTCCGAGCCAGGAGGCAGACGTCCGAGATGTGGACGTGGGTGCCCAGGCTGCCCTGCTGGTAGACCTCGGTGCAGCCGAACGCCAGGATGCTGCTGAAGCTCTCCCGGTAGCCGCCCATGGTGTTGGTGAGCGACGGCTCCCGCTGCACCTGGGCGCGGAAGAAGTCTTTGGGCTGGTAGACCATGACGGGGCCGTGGTGCTCCCGCAGCTGCTGAGGGCTCAGGTAGTACTTGGCGGTCAGCAGGCCCGGCAGCGTGGAGGCCAGCAGGTTCTCCGCTATGCTGCAGACGGTGTCCAGCAGGGTGTAGCACTTGGCCCGCTCCGACTCGTGGCCGCGCACCTGGATCTCCACGCCCTGGCCGTGGTTGACCAGCAGCACCATGGCCTCGGCGCCGGCCTGGCTCACCTTGGCGCCGTCGGTCCACAGGCGGATGTCTCCGTCCGTCTCCTCGCCGCCCTCCTCCTCCCCCGGCTTCTGCTGGTGGCTCCAGCGGCAGAGGTTCACCTACACAGCGGTGGAAAGTAGAAGACGTCGGTCGGGAGTGGCTTATTGTCGACCATCAGCCGGTAACACGTGGGAGCCTGTCCCCCGTAACGATGCCCAAAGACCCCTGGGTGATGGACTGCTTATAGGTGGAGCGCCACACCTACCATCAGCTCCCAGTAGCACTTCCCACATGACTTACCGCACGCAAGCCGTGCTACTCATGCGCTGAGTTGGCCGGGATCGAACCCATGCACTTATGGTCCAAAGGCGAGAGCTCTACCCGGACACAAAGTAAAAGTTAACTAATACTTAAGTACAATTTTGAGGTACTTTTACTTTACTTGAGTTCCAATTTCCAGTACTTTTACTTCTACTCCACTACATCTCAGAGGCAAATATTGTACTTTTACTCCACTATGAGTATTTGACAACTTTAGGAACTAGTTAAGTTAATAAAACTTGATTATTGTTACAAAACAGACATCAACAACTTCAGCCCTATATACATTTTGGCCATTTGAAAATATCCGTTCTACAATGCGTCGTGGTGCGACGCATTGTGAGCATTGCGAGCTTGTAGATCTGCTATTTTCAAATGATGTTCATACATTTGAAACTTGAAATGGGAGTGGGACATTTCTGCATAAAGACAACTTTTACTTTTGGTACTTTTAAGTACATTTTGATGCCAATACACTTATACTTTTACTCAAGTACATTTAGAATTCTGGACTTGTTACTTGTAACGGAGTAGTTCCACATTGCAGTATTGATTAGCTGTTAATCACCTGCAGCTTGTGGAACAGGCCACAGGGGAAAGGCGTGAGGTGCTCGGCGGGGACCAGGCGCACGCCGCCGTAGACCAGCGTCTCCTCGTCCTCCTCCTCGGTCCAGGAGCGGTGCAGCTGCAGGCCGTTGGTCTTGATGAGCGCCGGCACGTCCACCATGCAGGGGTTGGTGAGGTCGCGTGCGCACACGTCCATGGCGTCCAGGACCTGCAGCAGCTCGTCCACGTCGCTGTCGGGCGCCAGCGCCTGCACCTCCTCCAGCCTGTAGCGCCCCCTGTAGTGGTGGATGGCCTTGGGCGTCTCCGCCGACAGCAGCCTGGCCAGCACGTTGCTGCAGAGCCAGCGCGGCTCCAGCAGGACCACGTCCTGCACCGTCTCACTCTGCATGATGTTGATCTGAGGGGAGGGGAGAGGAGAGGGTGGGGGGGGTGAGGAGCATGAGAATGGGGGGCCGTGTGGTGGATGAAGCAGACAGAGACAGACAGACAGAGTTGGCTCGTAAGAAAATTGCCGGGGAAATTAAGTCCAGACACGGAAATGTGTGCAGGAAGTGTGTGTGCCAAACGGAGATAGAAGGAGAGAAAGAGAGAGAGGAAGCAAAGGCAGAAAAGAAGGAGTACACATGGGAAGAAAGATTGTGGCCAAGAGTGAAACTTGAAAACAGGGAGGGGGCATTTAGGAATAGGAACAAGGTGAGAACAGAGTCACAAGCAGATGTGGTGAAGAAAGAAAAATCTGAGATACAAAGGAATTACACAAGTGGCGTCTCCGGGAATTACATTTTAGGGAGGCAAAATGTGTTGTGTCACCACGGACCCCCGTGGTGACGTGTCTTTTTTTCTTCTCAGTCAGTGTTTTTCAAAGGGAGTTGACTCAGTCAGGTCAGAGTAATGTACAACTAGCTTTGGCTAAATGCTTTCGAATGTTTGCTGTGTCATCCACTTGGCTCCTAACCACAGGCATTCCAATAAACAAGCAGAGAAACAATCTGTTCTGGACATTCTGAGTCATTGAAAGCACATGGAGACAATGTTACTGATGAACACACAGCGACCCCTAGTGGTATGATACAGCGAGGGAAATGTATTGATCAAAGCATGCCTCAGAGACAGAGTAAAGTATTATGTACTGTTTGTTTTTTATATTATTAATATTTTCAATCCCAAACCAACCATTGGTTACTGTGGAATGGATTCTAATCTATGTATCTTCATATGAATCACTGCTCATTGTTAAACATCCACACCTAGATGCAGGTACAATCGAGGGTTGGGTCAGATGACTTTGAAATGCAGTCTCAACTCGTTGACTATGTAAATGTTGTCTATTTTACAACGGTGTGAAGTTGAGGTGTGATTGGGATAGCAGGGGGACAGGGTTGAGAACCAGACGGTTGGATTTTTTTGCCACTAGTCGCCTGGCAAAAGAAATCCAAAAGGGGGTGTCAAGATGTATCACTTGACAGCCATGTTGCTGGTCAGAGACTAGTAAACAGTGGCTCTTCCATGCTATTTCATACTTTATTGACTTATAATGGTGCCGACTTGCTCAGTATATAATTGCCATACCAGGTCGCGTCAAGGGAATGCGGTAGATAAAAGGAATTAAGATTTTTCAGCTTTCCAGCATGGAGGCAACATCATGGAGGATGAGTTATTTATTTGTTGTGTTGTAGCTCGTTTACCTTTCTAATAAACGTTCTAGAATCTTGAATCATTGTCGACCATAGATAGCCTACCATGAGTTATCATAGGAAATGAAAATGACTCCGGTTCACTTCTGAATCAAGTCTTAATGATTAAAAACAATAAACAGAGTTAGCCATGTGATTATTGTTGATTATTGCACCTTAACCACTTAACCCATTTAGGCCTGACCTCAACAATTAAAAGAATCTTCTAAATCCTCCAGTTTTCTGAAATAAATATTTTCACGATTTTTCTAAAATAGATCTGCTATTTTTCAATAGCTAAATGATAACATAATGTTTAAAACACCAAAATGGGTAACGGGTATGTTATATTAATGTCCATGTTCTTCTCCGAAAACAGCCGATCTACTCCTTCACAGTGACCCCGGTTCTTGATAAACAGGTTTCGTGCTACAGACTACAGCTGCATACAGATGCAAAACACTAATGTTTTGAGATTCGAGCTGGACAATCAGTGGCGATGACCTCCCTGAGGCCTGAAAGGACGTCTCTAGAAACACAATTTACAAGTGAAACACCACAATTTACACGCGAAGCCCAGACAGGGTAACGATGTTGTTATTCGAACACAGTGAGTAAAGTTGGCACAGATCAGACAGGCTGTTTGTCAATGTTGAGCGGCTCATACTGGTGTTCATGCGGGTCGAGTCCGTCAATGTCCCAGAGAGGTCATTATTTTCCCACAGCTTCGTCCCTGTACAGTCAGGGGTGCCCAAAAGGTAGACCGTGATCTACCAGTAGATCACACAGGCTGTGCAGGTAGACCACATGACATGGCCCTAAAAATATACAATTTAAATAAGTAATAAGGACTTTTTGGAATCTGCCACTTGAATTAAGGTCACTGCACTTGATTGATTGACATCAAAAAGGGCAGCTCAAACCCACAATGCAACAGGCCTACCGTGTTTTCAAAAGTGTTTCGCACAAACATCAGAAAAAAGTGCATGTAACTATTTTCAGCAATGGAATAATATATATTTTTGGTGGCTATAGATCTGGTTGAGCTGGTCATTTTGGAAGTAGCTCTCAAGTCTAAAAAGTGTGGGCACCCCTGCTGTACAGTATGTTGAGCCTGAGGTTTGCTCTGTCCACCATCTTTCACAATCCGATTATGAAATCCCGATTACATGTAGTCAGTCATTACCCAACCAACCCTGTTTATTGACCGGTATAGGTGGGAAAGTCTGTGAATTGTTACATCTTCGGTGTGTGTGTGTGTGTGTTAAGGCTGTCCCCGAACATTCAGGGTTCGAATGTTCACTCGTTAAGGTTGGCACTCGAATCTTAATTTATGGCCTTGAACCATTCGTTTTTATTTATTCATTATTATTATATATTTTTATTATTATTATATATATTTTTTGTTTTTACTCAGAAATATTTCTCGCCGAGAATGCGATATGCATATGCGATATGCATATGTTCATGTTGTGTTTACAATAATTTGAAAGTCCTGCAGACGGCAGAAGAGACAAACACAGTGACACACACACACTCAATGCGCTTCTGAGAGTAGCCGTCACAGGTGGAACAAATTAATGAAAGAGAGACAGCTAACTAGCTAGGCAAGCTTACACTCGTTTTAGCTGCCTGCCAGCAACTCATTCAACTATGGCTCATTTTTATGGAATGATGAGCTCGCATCAGGGACGTATGCTGACCATTTGGTTGCCCTACTCGTAGGATATTTGTGCTGCCCCCCTCCCGACGAGAGTGCTGCTAGCCTATTCCTCATGCAGATCGGCTATTTTCGCTGTTTGCGAGGACGCACACACGGCCGCTCGCAGCAGCGGAGCACATGTCGCCACTATAGACGCTTTGTGTGTGTGTGTGTGTGTGTGTGTGCGTGCACGCGTGTGTGTTGGGAGAGAGAGAGAGGGGGAGATGTGCTGCGCTCTGATCATGTTCAAGACGGATATCTCGTGTTGTCATTATAGTGTATTAAAAGTAAAGACGGTTGTATCCACACAAAATGCACACCTTCCCGGTCGGCCAACCCGGTAGCAACCCTCACCAACCCCTGATGAACTTAACCATTATTTCACTGATATACAATGCAACGTCGCCCCGGAGGATCTATTTATGAATTGCAGCCTGGTTAAAAGCACTCGGAGAAATTAATTAATTAGAACCAATTAACCAAATGGTTCGGATGTTCGCTCGGAAATTCCTGCAAATGTTCGAGTCCTAAAAACAGGGCTAGGGTACAGCCTTAGTGTGTGTGTGTGTGTGTGCATGCAACCACCCACCTCTCCCATGCTGTGCAGCTGCAAGGCCAGTGCACGGAGGTGTTCCTGGCTGACCAGGGGGTTGATGTGCTCCTGGACATCGCTGACAAACTGCTGCCAGGAGGTCAGCTGGTTGGGGCCGCTCAGCTTCCTCCAGGCGGGCAGGGTGGCCAGCAGCCGCTCCCACAGCTGGGTCATGGGACTACACCTCTGCAGACAACAAAATACAAAGGAGGTCTGTCAGTCAACGTGTTGCGCTTAAACGACGTGTACGTTTCAAATTGAGCAGCATCAGATTTATTGGATTTATTGAAGTAATATTGCTGCGATCACACCGATATGTGTCATTACAGATGCTGCGCCGAAAAGTTTGAGAATATTTGAACTTTTGTGTGCTATCTAAAACCTTTAGAACACAATGTACTTCACGAGAGAGGAGCTTGTGGTGCACACCACAAGCTATTTTTTTCAACGTTTTTACTCCGACAAAGCATTTCTAGCCACGCTCCTCTGTGTGACAACCGCTTACACAAAGAGAAAGAGAGACGGCATGTGCCTCGTGTTTGAACGTTGAACATACCGAGATGATGTCGGTACGGAGCTCGAGCAGATGATTCCTCAACAGCTTCATGTCTTTGGAGTTGGAGGCTCCGGCGTCCATGACAAACAACTTGTCACTGACATGGAGGTCATTCCCAAACCTAACGACAAAACCACACAGCACATTTAAAAAAAAGTTCCAAACTCACCGAAAAAGGGTGTCATACTGTGTACACGTCATAGCTCTATGGTGAGTTTGATTGATAGATTGCTTGAACCTTTTTGAAGTTCCCAATACTAAACAAATATTTTGAATTCCGGAGTGTTGAGATATTGAAACAATTCCTACCAAAATGTCTTGGTTGCTGCAATGTACAGTAAGTATCTTTACTGAAAACCAATGGGAAACAACTAGTGAGGATGGAGGTGGAGTGCAAACAATACTGACGACACCAACAAAAACAACGAGTTTTTGGTTATTTGAAGAGCCAATAAAGAGTTCTTCTTACCAAACACAAAACCACACAATAACGTGCAACGCATCGGTCTTGTTTAAATTGGTGTAAAGTCAATCGGGTTTACAGGGCAAAACACCATACCTGTTCCTGACCTCCTTGAGCAGAGCTCTCTCTTTGTCATAGCAGATCTCTCCAGAGAAGGCTCTGGGGACGTTAGCCAGGTCGGCGTGAGTGGCCACCAGAACCACAGCTAGAGGCTGCTCGATACGACCTCCAAAAGCTGGAAACAGACGAGCACACACAGACACACACAGCCACGTTATCAAATACACACACATAATGGTTGCTGTCGGCCATTAGACATCGTATCTCCAATATATATTTTTTTCAATGAATGCCATAATTTATACGTTGTCATATGTAAGTGTTGCACACAAGTAGCACACATAGCCAACGTACAAGCTCACAACACACCATGATGCAACGTATTGTGATCTTGTAGATCTGTTACCACAGAAAAGTTTTCACCTAATGACATGCCCAAATGGTTGAAAGTGTCTGTCACTGGTTAAGTCTGTCTATACTCTGTAGGCTTTATAAACATTTCATCAATGGAAAGTCTTAACAGGAGGTTTTATCTTAGAGGGCAACATCTCAAGTGGAAACATGTCAACAAAAGTAATCAGAACACTCAACCATGTTTTTTATTCAGGTGGTCAGTAGGAATTCACACACTGAGGATACTAGTAGCAGGAGCACTCATCCAATGTTATTTTGACAATGTATGCATGAACCTTGTGGTACGTAAGCACGTAAAAAGGAATTAAAAACAGATCTCTCAGTCAGATCTCTCAGTCAAAACAAACTGGTCAGGTTACTACTAGGCCTTACACCCAGAACTCGCCTAACCCCTTGCTCAGTACAGAGCGTCGCAGTCCTGCCCCCTTTCATGACGACGCCAGGCCCAGGAAATAGTTTCCAATGCATTTTTCCCATAGACATTTCAAAACGTATTTATTTAAAGACCTTATAAGTGTCGTACAAAGCCAACTCTTGTCGTGACAAATCATGACAACAAACACAATATTTTGGACCAAACAAATAATTACAAAGAAGAAAAACAAACAAAAAGTGTTGTAACCTGCCGTTTTCTTCTTCTTTCTAATTATTTGTTCAGACCGAAAAATTGTGTTTGTTGTCACGACAAGAGTTGGCTTTGTCCGCGGCGTAAACGTCTTTAAATAAATACTTTCTGAAAAGTCATGAGGAAAATTAACGGGATTTATTTTCCGGGTCTCTCAAGGGGGCGGGACTGCGACGCTCTATGGGCCTGGTTTTCAGAGAACCAGCAATACCCATGTACCTGTCAGACAACTTCAGTAGAGAAACAGGTACCCATGTACCTGTCAGACAACTGCAGTAGCATAAAAGATACACACAGGGATACACACAGAGAAACAGCGATACCCATGTACCTGTCAGACAACTTCAGTAGCATAAAAGATACACACAGGCACAATACCAGAAGGAGCCCCACTGGTCTCAACAAACTTAGTTTCGGCCAAAAAATCCTAACATCCTTCAAGACCACTTTATAAGAGCCCCTACAGGTGGCTGCAAATTGTAACTGGCCCCAGGCTGTAACACGTCAAAAGTCTAAGCGTGACATTAAGGAAGTATTTTTTACAGGTGCATGGGTATCTGGTGTAGCGAATCTAGGCCCATTGCATGTTGCTGTACCCCCCTTCCCTCCCTCCCTCCCTCCCTGTTCCTCACCTATGGTCTCCTGGGGCAGGGTGAGGGCTTTCAGCATGTTGAGCCAATAGGTGATGTGGCTCAGCTGGGTCTCGTACGACTCCTCCAGGCTGAAAACGACCAGGTGGATGGCTGTGACGTCGTTGGCCGCAAAGTAGTCGTAGGAGCAGTAGTAAACGGGGTTCCCAGAGAACTCCCACACGCTGAAGTCCCCAACGCCTACGAGTGTGTGGGGATGGAAACTTGGGTGAGATTTCTAAGCATACAAATGTAGACACGGGCAGCAATGCCCATGAAATGCAAAGGTCAAAGGCCAAGATGACGGTTGAAATTATTTGCACACATTTACCTGAACACAAGAGCATAATGAAATATTTCTTTATGACATAATAAATATTCTGTATTCCTAGCAGGAACATGATTATCTCATCCCGGATATAATGAGTTTGTCTGAGATGTATGCTCTACTGAGTGTAAGTCAGTAAGTAGTCTTGCAGTAACCAGACAATTACATAGATATCGAACATTTGCCCCTGGTTTTGTAATGTGTAATGCAGATGAATGATTTTCCAGTTCCAGGTATCCAGGACTTTGTTCCTTACAGGTAAAACATTATATTATGTTCCACTTCAACAAATAACACTAAATAGTGTTTAGTGCTATTTGTTGAAGTGGACCACAATGGAAATAAGACCTTGGGCTATATTGTGTTTTTATCCTCGGTGATACATTTGTCGGAATGTGCTTTTGTGCTCTTTTTGTCACCAAATAAAACCAATGATTCAACAAAAGAAATATCAGCTGTAAATATCACCCCCATTCTAAAACACACTCCGCTTGTACATTTCCTCCCTCTCATGTGTGTGCGTGAGCCCTACCGTTGATATTGGCATTCTGGATGTCGACGGCCTTGGTGGCCTGTTCATCTGCAGAGGACATGGCGTTGTGGACGGGGGAGAAGACCTCCAGCACACCCTTGGTCAGACTGGGCTCGAACATCATGCTGCGGCTTCTCACGCTCACGTTCTCACAGCCCGGGTAGAGGTTGGAGATGCTCACCGACACTGAAGATACCAATGCAGACAAGATGCATGCGCACGTGTGCGCACGTGCACGCACACACACACACACACACACACACACACACACACACACACACACACACACACACACACACACACACACACACACACACACACACACACACACACACACACACACACTTAGTATCTAAAATATCTACATCAGAGCATGAAACCACTTGAATAACTGTAGCCTGAATTAGAAATACATTCAAAACAGACATTTCTCAAAGCTCAGCAATGTTGGATTTTGAACTGTTTTACCTTTAATGCCAGCTGCACCCTCTGTGTCACATACTGTACATCTCTGAGTCTCATATAGCAACAGTTTCTATTTTTATTTATTTTTTTGGGTAATATTTTGAAGGTTTTCAGAAAACATTAGGTTAGGTTTTAGGAGGCGTTTTTAGAATGGTCTAAATGGGTTAAGTATTGAAAGATTCCTTTATGATACACCGGTAATACATATTCTTTATTCGTAGCAGGGACATGATTACCTCAGCCAGGAGATACCGAGTTTAGACCTGTGTGTCTGAGATTTCTAGTCTAGTGTTAGTATAGTCTTGCAGTAACCAGGCAATTACATACTGTAGATATCGAACAATTATAGCACAACTGTTGAAACGTAGTTAAGGACTGTCCCTAAAACTAAAACCAGTGTGACAGACATTATGAATAGAGAAACCACAGACAAACTATGGATTTGGGATACAGCATAGGGCATAGCCAATAGAAGCTTACCTGAGATTTCTCTAGGAAAACCCGAACACTCACTATAGTGCACTATATTGTGATTAGATGACACAATTCAATTTGTGCTATCTGAATGTGTAGAGATAATTATTATACCCTATATAGTGAACTCATTTTATACCACAATGCATCGTGAAAGGTAGGGTAAAATCACAAACCTTATGTACTAGGCTACAATGATGTTTATCTGGCTAGTAACAGCAATGCTGTCATTAACAGCATCCTGTCTGTTGTCAAAATGTTTATAATAATAATTTGCCCCCCCACTCCTTTGGGGGTATTTGTCATTGTATATTTGAACATAACTTGGCAGATGAGTTCACTATACCGTCCTCTACATAGAACTAACTGTATGAGGAGTATGGAGTAGTGAATGACTGAATGATTTTGGACACGACAGCCACTGACTGATTTCGATTTTAGTCCCTCCATCACAGGAATTGAAGATTAGTGGTCAGTATCAGTAACAAAACCATAATGTCTGACACAAGGGGGCACTGTTGCTTAAGAAAAGCAAATACAGGCATCAAACTGCAGTAGAGCAGTTATTTGATGAGACCTTCAGTTCCTTGCTCTGCAGTCTGCAACCACAAGCCTGTATCATCAGGAACCTTAAACAGTCAAACTAAATAATGTATACGTTAAACACTGTTTTCCTCCAATAAGTTCACAAGGTTTGATAAAATAAATACATATAAGCCTAATAATTCTGTTCATGGCAGTTGTTACTGTACCTCTCTCACTGTTCTTAGTAGAACAAGGAATGTAAAATTAATCTGAAGCCTCATTACTGGTTTGCGGTCAGGCTTCTCTCTGGTAATGATTCAGTTTGGACTTGACAGATGGAAAGCTGTTCCATATCCGTGTTTCTCCTGGCATCGCAGCCTTTTGAGAGGCTTGAAGTTGGATTTTAAAGTTCAACAAATGAAAACCAGAAGTCCAGGTCACAATAGGGGTGACAGTGGCTCAGGGGTAGAGTGGCCCGTAGATCGTCTGGATGGGAAGATGGGAACCGTGAGGTTTGTTTCCAGTTTGATCCCGGGCTCCCTGGAGCAACACTCTGAACCCCTAAATTGCTCCTGATGTGCAGGTTGTTTAACTTGTTTTCCATTGGTGTGGCTGTATGAATGTGTGTGTGAATGGGTGAATGTAATGCACAATCTATGTAAAGCGCTTTGGATAAAAGTGCTATATAAATGCATTATTTACTATAAGCAGAGTACAACTATTATTCATTATCATGATACTTAATATAAACTTTCAGTATTACCCGTATTGCTTCCAAGATCATCCGACTTCCCACACCCACACTGTCTGAAATGACCAATAAGGCCATCACACGGCTAGCACTTTCAATATCACATGACACTGATCATCCCCTGTATCACTTTTTCACCCTCATGCCCTTGCTTAGGACATATATACAGAACCTTGCTTAGGACATATATACAGAACCTTGCTTAGGACATATATACAGAACCTTGCTTAGGACATATATACAGAACCTTGCTTAGGACATATATACAGAACCTTGCCGTGGGAAAAGGTCTGTTTTAGAGTTTTGTCCCCTCAGCCATCGTGACATTAAACAAACTGCCCCGCCGATAGGATCGTTCTGTACACAACTTCATGTTTTTGTATTGTCTTGGTGTAATGTTTTCTGTACTATGTGTTGTTTTTTTTGCGGGTGTTGAACAGACTTGTGAAGATGAATATCCTTCGGGACAATAAAGATTATTATTGTTGTTGTTATTATTATTATTATTATTATTATTATATAGTTTGAGTGCAGAGCCTTTTGAGACGAGGTACTCCTTCCAAACTGACATCCAAACAATATCAATTGTTACACTACCTTTATTTTGACAATGTTCCCATCCGACACTAGGGTGGCAAAACTTTATACATTAACAGGTCGATTAACCAGTTCCAATAATATTACATATCATATTACAGTTTTTAGAGCTGGGGGGCGTGTGGTATGTCATATTGCAATTTTGGGCATGTTAAGAAGCGCTTTCGACACCCCGTGGATTGCGCAAAAACGGCCTTGAATTAGTCATGGGTGTGTTTAAGGCGTGTTTGAGACGTACCCAATCAACATGTCCGTACTATTCTCTTTACCAGTCAGCTGATGTCACATACGGAATGCTCACTTTGGGGATCGTGGTATTACATTTCTTCAGGCTGGCACCATAGAAGACATAACATGACTTTGTCACATTTGGGTTAATTATTCCTATTGCACTGCATGCTGTCACCTTTATGCCTCAAAATAATTTGTTTCTATTGAAAAACACCAGTAAAATAACGTGTATTATATTTTATTTCATTCAAGTCATGATGAAGGAATGAGTTGAATGTTGCTGCTTAATGCTGTGCCTGTGGCCCCGATGTTATATGGTCTTCGCTCGTAGCATTTTATTGAAGAAGACTTGAATCGGGTGTGATACAGCATATGAAAGCAAACTTCCCAAGGATTATGGAGATGTTTTTATTTATTTTTAAGGTTGAGAAATGAAAGAATTATGGCCGTTTCTAATCTCAACATTTTACAAAAGAAAGACGCAAAAAAGGCTGTTGCCATGTCTCATAGAAACAAGTAAATAGGTCTATAAAAATAAGCGCATATAACAGGGGTCTGCAACCTATTTTAAATGAAGTGCCATGTTTTTATTTTCTAGATAGTGAGTCTGCCATATCCAGATTAATTTTAATGACACCACATTAAAATAAAAAAACATTTTGATTGTCCACAAATATAAAGTTCTTCCTTATTTTTAAATATGTTCTTGCACATTGTTATAATGATCATTATATATATCCCCCTGCAGTCAGAGTTCATAGTTTTAATGAATGAATGTGATGCATTGTGAGCTGGTATAGATCTGCTATTTTCAAAAGTAATCTTGGAATCTTTTTATTTAATTTTTGGATTAGCCGTCCTTAGTTGGGCAAATGCATTCATCTGGGGATCCTTGACATGGGAATGTGCTGTGTGAGGATCACTGGTTTAAACAACATTAGGAGAAAAGCCCAAATAACCACTTTAGAAACAAGAAAAGCAACCACAAAATAGTACAACTACCAATATTTACAAGCAACTTTACAGAAAAAGAAGCCGCTTATAATAAACAGACATGGCAACACTCTACCAGCCTCCCAGAGCCGCTCAAGTGTAAAATCAAACAGTGCTTGTTGCGTTTATGAGGTGGTCAGACCCACGTCTAATCGTTATGCGCTGAGTGTCTTTAGGTCAAGGGGCTTAATAGCAAATTGCGCAAAGCGAAAATAATTAACATATGGACACTCCCACAATGCTAAAATATTCAGGAACGCCGTATGCCATAATGTGTGTGCGTTCAACACAGGCCGATATGCCTTTCATAATACGAATGTGCGCAGAGCGAGGCCAATTTATGTATTACCATAAGTAAAACGCACCTTCAAAATCTAGGCCTTAATCTTGAAACGGGCGCACCTGGGGCCCCGTTTCAAGAGCTAAATTGGGGCCCCTTACATTTGCTCAGCATACCTAGGCTCCTTCTGTCCCCCATGCCTGTGACGCATTCTGTTGAAACAGGCTTTGAGACAACAGAGAAACAAGTACGCTCTAAAAGCCGGTGGTGGTGATGCCACTAGAGTGGATGCTGTGTGTGTCACATCTCTCCATCATAGATCACATATTAACAAACAGCATGGGGTCAGTAAGGGCGCCACCCTTAATGACAGGTAAGAACACTTTCAAAAGCCACTGCGGATGGAACAACGATGACGGATACAACAACAGCAGATGGTAAGATAACTCTATAAGGCTCACATTAACTGACCGTTATCTGAGCCAGCAGCATGTCTGTCTGGGAGGTAATTGCCTGGGAGAGCCCGAGAATAGACAGTGTAGTAAAGGAAGAAGGAAAAATGCATGTGAAAGTGTGTGTGTGTGTGTATGCACGCCAAGCAGACTACTGAGAGAATGAGTTGCAGATGCATGGTTCAGACAGACAGACAGACAGACAGACAGACAGACAGACAGACAGACAGACAGACAGCTAACTTATGATGAACCAACTATTTTCCAGTAATACATTGTTTTTGTTGTTGTCTGAAGGTTTCCATTAGTAATAGGATTGAGCTTGCATAACACACAGGCGGATCGCTGTGGCTGAACGCTCTCCCAGCAGGAGAGATTGATTCTCTGATCAGCGTGAGATGTGAACTCACAACCCGTGCCTCTCAACTACTGCATTTACCGTCAAGTACTGGGCTCAGTGGTGATAACAATCTCACACAAAGACCATTAATTCACTTTTAAACCACATCAAATGCACTGTCCTCTTTATTGAGAGCTCACAACTTCACGATGCAACGCATTGTGAGGTTGTAGATTGGATATTTTAAATTGCCAAAAAACGTGGGTAAACCGATTTTGATTCCATATAAACACAACTTGCTGGGAACCTGCTGGAACCCCCTCACACACTCCGGACCCAACTTTGAGAACCACTGACCGACACTATGGTCGATATGACTTCAGTAGCGGGAGGCAGTGAAAGAGAGAGAGAGAGCAAGTGGAAAACAGATTGAAAATGTCTTCCTGTCACTGTTGGTCACACCACGCTGAACAAGTCTTTCATGTTTTGACATAAATGCAATCACTCTCTCTCTGGGACTATAGCTTCCACAGAGAGCGGAAAAATAAAAACATTTACTTGCACACACATTCACCCCTAGCGTCTGGCAACAAGTCAAGCTTATTTTTGGTGAATATATTTGGAATTGTGGGGGAAAATGAGGGGACCATGTACAGTATAGACCCCTGGGAGACATCGCTCCAAACACACTGACCTCATAGACCAGTGGTACTCAAACTGCAGCCCGTGGGACACTTCCGACTGTGCTTAATGCCCTCAAAGTCACGCATCCAACAAGCTTTAAACTGAGCACATTGGACCTTCCGTTCCAGAGATAGTGGCCAAAACATCTTGAAAACAGCCATTGAAATAGATTTTGAGGTGGGAGTGGGTATTGCAAGTCTCTCTCTCTCTCTCTCTCTCTCTCTCTCTCGCCCCCTCCTTCACACACCCACACGCATGCTCTTTGCCTCACTGTGCAATGAGCATGCTGTCCAAATAACGTTTCTGGTTTGCACTGGGCGAATGCGAGTGAAATCCTCGCACTTCCCATTGTTCCCAACGTGTCGCACCACCAATTAAAAACGCTCAATTGGGCCCTACTAATGCACGGACGCAATTGGTCGCACATTACATGATTCACTTTCAGGCAAAATTGCCTGTAAGTGTGTATTATGGATCTGTAATAACTATAGATTTTGATGGCACGATTATACAATTAAATAACACATTTTTTGACAAATATGTAGTGGAGAAAACAGGCATATATCTACTTCATATATCTCTCTGGAAGATAAAAAAAAAAGCTACATCTTGTATAGGCTGCAGGACCTCTGTCTGCGAAACTTGAATCATCATTTTCCGTTCTGCATTTCTTTTGGACGTGATTAAATATGTTTCTTTTGTTATACTGAGCCTCCACGGATAATTAAGATAAGTTTTAAATTGTGGTCGGTCGGATTCCAGCCTGCTTGCTACGTTCGTCCGATTTCTTTTTTCTCACTTTGCTTCTCAAGTCACTGAGTTCTGTGAACAAATTCACAGAACTCAGTGAATCGGGCTGGAAGCCAGGCTGGTTAATAGTATCACCCACTAATGGTTACATCCCTTGTGTGCATAGAGCTTTAACCCATTCTGACCTGAGATCAGATTCTAAAAATGTCTTCTACATCCTGACAGTTTTCTGAAAAAGTTTCTATGTCAGTCGTTCTTCGATTATTATTTTTTTAGCAGATCTACAACAAACTCGTAGCGCGCCACTCGGTGGCGCGCTACGATGCGCAATCTCTGTAATGCGCCTTGGATAAAGGCGCTATATAAATGCACCATTTACCATTAAAGGCCATTTTGCGCGGGAACCCCTTTTGGTGTTTTAAACATTATGTTATAATTTAGCTATTGAAAAATAGCAGATCTACAAGCTCATAGCGCGCCACCGAGTGGCGTGCTACGAGCTTGTAGGTCTGCTATTTTTTAAAAATCGTTAAAATGTGACGCAAATCATTGAATATATATTTCAGAGCGAACATTTTTAACTAAAATATTGGCTTCTGGGGGGGGGGGGGGGGTCCCTGGAACTACGTATTTTGAGATGGGGGGGGGGGGGGGGGGGTCCGTGGCCCAATAGAGATAATTCTGGGGGTCCTTGACATGAAAAAGGTTGAGGACCACCGACATAGAAACATGGGTTTTTCTGAAAAATGTTAGGATTTAGAAGCCTTTTTTTTAATCGACCTCAGTCCAAAATGGGTTAACCCATTTTGGGTTAACCCATTTTGATGTTAGCATCATGTCGTGCTTTAGCCATTGAAAAATAGCAGATCTACAAGCTCATAGCGCGCGCTACGAGCTTGTAGGTCTGCTATTTTTGAAAAAAATCGACAAGAACGACTGACATTTCTTTTAGAATCTGATCTCAGGGCAGAACGGGTTAATCAGACCCGTGTGTGTGTCCAGTGGAAAACCTCGTATGAATCTGATCTCAGGTCAGAATGGGCCTCATACCTGCAGGCTTGGCGTTGACGGGGGAGTTGGGGTGGCGTGCCGTGCTGTTGGCCATGCTGCGCGGCGTCGTCCTCCGCCTCCGGAAGAAGCTCCGCAGGATGCCACACTTCAGAGACTCCAGCAGCGTGCTCTTCCCGGAGCCCGAGTGTCCGAACAGCTTCAGCTTGATCCTGGGCTGGAGCGTCTGGGTCGGCCTCAGCTGCTGGATGTAGCTCAGCTTGAGGTTGTCCTGGGAGCGTAAAACAACAAAGTATACAAAAAACACTTCCCGAACAGACAAGGACAACGGTCCGGTTAAGTCAACATGGGATTGTTTTAGATATATAGGAACCAAATGGACGCTGAGGGGTCTGTAACTCAGAGAGCGTACTGTACACCCTCAGAGTTCATTTAAGGCCCAATCATTATTTTTGGCCAGCTACATACGTATTCGTACTCCCCCGCCTATGGGACGTTATCTGCCAGCTACGTACATATCCGTACCCCTCCCCCCCTTACACCATATATGAAGCAGTCGAGCCAAAAATCTGCTTTAAACATTGGTCAGGTTCACCTCCACCACCAGGATCTCTGCACACGGCCCCATAGACCAGGCTCCGTTCATAGTAGGACTTTCAAAGCCTTATAACTCTGGAAGTACGAGCGCTGTCCATGGCGATCGGCATCCATCCGAGGTTTGGATGTCATTTGTGATTTTGTACCGCATCGCTCCCGTCATGTTAAAGTTTCTGGCTGAAAGATAAACAGCGTGAGCTAATGCTAATAATAGCCGATCCTTACAATGGTGGTCTGGAGGCTGGTAAACGGGAAATGAACATGAATCCCCTGGCAAGGCTACACTCTGCTGCCACTTGGCACAATGGCAGTGACATGTCCTTAACCCATTTTGGTGTTAGCACTATGTTATGCTTTAGCTATTGAAAAATAGCAGATCTACAAGCTCATAAGTTTGTAGGTTATTGCTATTTTTGAAAAATCGAAGAACGACTGACATAGAAACATAGCTTTTTCAGAAAACATGTACTGTAGAACAGTGTTTCCCAACCTTTTTTGTCCCAGGGAACACTTTTCATAGCCTAAAAGTCTCGGGGAACACCGGGGGGGGGGGGGGGGGGGGGTATATACATACATATATATATATATATATATATATTAAGAATATATATTAAAAATATAGTCAAAGTAAATATACTTTTAAAAACACACATGACAGCACTCATCAAATAACTTTAAAGAGAAAGAAAGGACAGAGACAGTGCCTCAGTTTAAAAAATTGCTCATATAGAATGTGAAATTCCACCTAATCCTTTTCCTTTATTATGGGCCAACTTGTGAAAGCTGCATGCTTTTATTGTGAAGGGTCTCAGTTCTCACAGCCTGCTTATTTCCACGTGCTGAAAATAGCTGATCGACAAGCTCACAACTGGTTGAGTCCGCAACGCGTTGTGAGCTTGTAGATCAGCCATTTTCAGCATGCAAGCATAACACGTGTACGACGAAGAATAAATCAGGCATCACTGCGCTAGTGCGCTTCTGTGGTCACTGTGGAGGGAGGGAGATATATTTTGTTGGCCGAACGAGGCGATCATGTTTGGACATCTATGGCCAGCTATTTTGGACATCTATTTTTCGTGGCACATTATGTTTAATCACAACAACGTCACGTTTACTTTACGTGTTTGGGTCGGGACATGTAGCCTAGGACTGTATGTGTCTGCTGTCTACGTGCATATGCGCTCTGCGCGCACCAGTCTTTCTAGAGGGAGCGAAATGTAGCGTCTCTTCTGCATGCATCTAAGCATTAACATTTAAATGGCCGAGGGTCGTTAGAGTCTATTGTTCCGTGTTGTTGTTATCGACGACGCAACAATAAGAATCCTGCAGCCGGGCAGCCCAAGTAGCTATAATATTGCTTTCGGGGGAGAGTTAGTGTGCCGCCTGATTTGACAGAAAGTAACACTATAACTTAATTTCTGTCAAATTACGCGGAGCACTTGGACACATCAAACGGAGCACCAAAGCTCCGCGACACACAGGTTGGGAAACACTGCTGTAGAAGACATTTTTTGAATCTCAGGGATAAAACAGTTTTGTTGCAAGGAGTTGCATTGGTGTGGTTTGGGCCTTACACTGAGGATCTGTCAGTGTAGATTAGATGCATTGGATGCATATCAAACAAGGGGGTCCTTGAAAAAAGGTTGAGAATGACCGCTTTAGGAGACCATTCAGCAGCAGGCATACGGATGAACTAATAGAATGAATAGTTTATTTAGTATGCATCTATGTGGTGCATACCTTTATCTAAAGCAAACCCTCCCCCCCCCCGTGCGGGTGCATCGGTGCATACATTTTGAGACCTGAGTCAAACCAGCCAAGATAACGTCAACAATACGTTAGTACAGAGTCTGAAGAATATGGGGCAAGGTCAAGATGAATGGAAGGAAACATTGCAGCATATCTTGGCATATTCTCAACAAGGGTCTGGACCACTGCTGCTATAGTATTTCACACTGTTCCCTATTTCCCTCACAGGGTCTCAAAGTCAAAGTCGTACGATTTGTCACACATGTTACCGCAGTGAAATTTGTTCTCCGCATTTGACCCATCTCTTGGAGCGGTTGAGCCGCCGCCAAGGAGCGGTGAGCTGCAGCCGTGCCGCGCTCGGGAATAATAATTTGATTAGTAGATTTGACCCCCCAATCCAACCCTTTGATGCTGAGTGTCAAGCAGGGAGGCACTGGGTCCCATTTTTACAGTCTTTGGTATGACCCGGCCGGGGATCGAACCCCGACCTCCCAGTTTCAGGGCGGACACTCTAACCACAAGACCACTGCTGCTAGTATTTCACACTGTTCCCTACTTCCCTCACAGGGGCATTCATATTCTTCTCTACTGTTCAGTAACGTCAAGCGTTCAACTGGGTATCATCTGGTCATCAAAGAGAGAGAGAGAGAGGCCTCAACTCCACAGAGAAACCCAGTGTAAATGAATTTAACTGTGGATCCTTACGGTCTCTTGAGACTTTCAGAGTTAAAAACCCTATCCCAGTGATTACCTGTGGGCCATGAGCATATTGCAAGTGGGCCCCCAAATAATTGGCAAAACAGGTAACGAAAAAAGGTTTGAATGATAATATAACATAAAATTATGATACAGAGAAAATAAACATGCTCTGAAAAATTCAAAAGAGAAAACCTCTATCCATCCAAATAGAATTTAGTATCGTGCTTTTTCTCGAACTTTCCATATGCCTGATAATGTCTATTAAAAGACAAACGGAAACGGTTGTGAGGTTTCTCACATTCAACAAGCTGTTCTTCTCAGTTGCAGAAGTGATTTTAATTCTACATCTATTCTACCAGTGTCAGACTGCCTCTCTTGTCAAATCAACACAAGTGAAATAATAATAATAATAATGATATAACCTTCCTTTCAATGTTAGTACATAGTCATATACTGCTGTGCACCATCAAGCTTTTTAGAATTTTGGAAGCCAATTACAGGCAAACATAATGGATGAATACGATCATTTGTACCTAAGCTGGTGGGGGGTAAAAAGGCTTCTGCAATGACCAGCGACATTTGTAGTATTTGTAGGGTAAAGGGTAGGTCTGGGAGGAAAGGGGCGGATGTTTCCATGGGAAGATGTCAGAGAGTTGTCAGGGAGAAATGCTCAAAGGGCACCTTGCTTTTTAGCCCATTTTGGGGCGGGAACCCCTTTTGGTGTAAAAATAGCAGATCTACAAGCTCATAGCGATAGCGCGCGCTATCGCTATGAGCTTGTACTGTAGGTCTGCTATTTAAAAAATATATATATATATTTATTAAATATTTATTTCAGAAAACTGGAGGATTTAGAAGATTCTTTTGGAGGTCAGGAAATGAGGTCTAAGAAATGTGCTTAGAAGTTCACACACACACACACACACACACACACACACACACACACACACACACACACACACACACACACACACACACACACACACACACACACACACACACACACACACACACACACACACACACACACACACACACACACACACACTCTCAATCTCTCTCTCTCTCTCTCTCTCTCAATCTGCATACCTTCTTAAGCCTGCCTAGTAACGTAACAATGTGTTCATGTTGTTCACTGGAAGCCAGATCCTCTGCGGTCTTCCCATCCTAGAAGAGAGAAACAGACACAAGAGTCACTAGCCAGGCATGGGTCTTCAACAGGGGGGTCCTCAATAGTTAGTACCACATCTCTGTGTGATAGGAACGGTTTCATTTATTTACATTAACCACTTGAACCCTATAGCATCCCTATATTCCGAGGGGAACATTAGCCGACAATAGCAGATCTACAAGCTCACAGCACGTCGTAGCGCAACGTGAGACAGACAGGTTTATCAAAGTTTATTTCAGAATTTGCCTTTACACTTCTAGTCAGACATTAGGGCAAAATGCATCATGAAGGTTCTATGCAGGGCAGACAGTGTTGACAGTCAAGCAAGCCAAAGTCACCCACTGGGACCTTTCCTCCTGGCCGACTCCACTGTGGCCACAGCCACCACCACCAAGAGCTTGTTTCACTGAGATACACATTTTCAATTATTCAAATGTTCTAGAATATTCAACATTCAGATGACTGGAGAACCACAAGCAATCACACTTGGTATATGAACAACTTGATGACTGCTTTGGTAGGTTGGGAATGCTGTGTATAGAGGAATACTTGAATGTCAAACATCCAGAATATGGATAAAAGAAACAGAGCTGTTAGCCAACACATTAAACCACCAGCTCCGCTCGCCATGCTACTCATTCCGCCTGACACAGCTAAACACAGTTGATACGAATAACAAGATTTCTGTTGACCAAAGAAAAAAGCAATGTTTGCTAATATTGTGCAGCGGCCTAAAACTTGGAAGCAGATGTGATAATAATGTTGCAATGTTTACATTGTTTCATTCATTACTTCTGTGTGGAGCATCTGATCCATATTATACAGCAGAACAAAATGCCTTGCCGATGTAACTACATTTTAGAGAATATCGAGTACGG